>NC_134274.1:38969688-38972351 GCF_031893055.1 Leptodactylus fuscus
CTATCTATCTCCTATCTATCTATCTATCTATCTCCTATCTATCTATCTATCTATCTATCTATCTATCTATCTATCTCCTATCTATCTATCTATCTATCTATCTATCTATCTATCTATCTCCTATCTATCTATCTATCTATCTATCTATCTATCTATCTATCTCCTATCTATCTATCTATCTATCTATCTCCTATCTATCTATCTATCTATCTATCTATCTCATCTCCTATCTATCTATCTATCTATCTATCTATCTATCTCCTATCTATCTATCTATCTATCTATCTATCTCATATCTATCTATCTATCTATCTATCTATCTCCTATCTATCTATCTATCTATCTATCTATCTCCTATCTATCTATCTATCTCCTATCTATCTATCTATTTATTTATCTATCTATCTATCATCTATCTATCTATCTATCTATCTATCTATCTCCTATCTATCTATCTATCTATCTATCTATCTATCTCATATCTATCTATCTATCTATCTATCTATCTCCTATCTATCTATCTATCTATCTATCTCATATCTATCTATCTATCTATCTCCTATCTATCTATCTATCTATCTATCTATCTATCTATCTATCTATCTATCTATCTATCTATCTATCTATCTATCTATCTATCTATCTCCTATCTATCTATCTATCTATCTCCTATCTATCTATCTATCTATCTATCTATCTCCTATCTATCTATCTATCTATCTATCATCTCCTATCTATCTATCTATCTATCTATCTATCTATCTATCTCCTATCTATCTATCTATCTATCTATCTATCTATCTCCTATCTATCTATCTATCTATCTATCTATCTATATCTCCTATCTATCTATCTATCTATCTCCTATCTATCTATCTATCTATCTATTCTATTTATCTATCTATCTATCATCTATCTATCTATCTATCTATATCTCCTATCTATCTATCTATCTATCTATCTATCTATCTATCTATCTCATATCTATCTATCTATCTATCTCCTATCTATCTATCTATCTATCTATCTATCTATCTCCTATCTATCTATCTATCTATCTATCTATCTATCTATCTATCATCTATCTATCTATCTATCTATCTCCTATCTATCTATCTATCTATCTATCTATCTCATATCTATCTATCTATCTATCTCTATCTATCTATCTATCTATCTATCTATCTATCTATCTATCTATCTATCTATCTATCTATCTCTATCTATCTATCTCATATCTATCTATCTATCTCTATCTATCTATCTATCTATCTATCTATCTATCTATCTATCTATCTATCTATCTCCTATCTATCTATCTATCTATCTATCTCCTATCTATCTATCTATCTATCTATCTCCTATCTATCTATCTATCTATCTATCTATCTATCTCCTATCTATCTATCTATCTATCTATCTCCTATCTATCTATCTATCTATCTATCTCCTATCTATCTATCTATCTATCTATCTATCTATCTATCTATCTCCTATCTATCTATCTATCTATCTATCTATCTATCTATCTATCTATCTATCTATCTATCTATCTATATCTATCTCCTATCTATCTATCTATCTATCTATCTATCTATCTCCTATCTATCTATCTATCTATCTATCTATCTATCTATCCTATCTATCTATCTATCTATCTATCTATCTATCTATCTATCTATCTCTATCTATCTATCTATCTATCTATCTATCTATCTATCTCATATCTATCTATCTATCTATCTATCTCCTATCTATCTATCTATCTATCTATCTATCTATCTCTATCTATCTATCTATCTCCTATCTATCTATCTATCTTATCTATCTATCTATCTATCTATCTATCTATCTATCTATCTATCTATCTCCTATCTATCTATCTATCTATCTATCTATCTATCTATCTATCTATCTATCTATCTATCTCCTATCTATCTATCTATCTATCTATCTATCTATCTATCTCATATCTATCTATCTATCTATCTATCTATCTCCTATCTATCTATCTATCTATCTATCTCCTATCTATCTATCTATCTATCTATCTATCTATCTATCTATCTCCTATCTATCTATCTAATCTATCTATCTATCTCCTATCTATCTATCTATCTATCTATCTATCTATCTATCTATCTATCTATCTATCTATCTATCTATCATCTCCTATCTATCTATCTATCTATCTATCTATCTCCTATCTATCTATCTATTCTATCTATCTATCTATCTATCTATCTCCTATCTATCTATCTATCTATCTCCTATCTATCTATCTATTTATTTATCTATCTATCTATCATCTATCTATCTATCTATCTATCTATCTATCTATCTATCTATCTATCTCCTATCTATCTATCTATCTATCTATCTCATATCTATCTATCTATCTCCTATCTATCTATCTATCTATCTATCTCCTATCTATCTGTCTATTTATTTATCTATCTATCTATCTATCTATCTATCTATCTATCTATCTATCTCTATCTATCTCCTATCTATCTATCTATCTCATATCTATCTATCTATCTATCTATCTATCTATCTCCTATCTATCTATCTATCTATCTATCTATCTATCTCATATCTATCTATCTCCTATCTATCTATCTATCTATCTATCTATCTCCTATCTATCAATCTATCTATCA
>NC_134274.1:38998625-39266125 GCF_031893055.1 Leptodactylus fuscus
TTATCTATCTATCTCCTATCTATCTATCTATCTCCTATCTATCAATCAATCAATCAATCTATCTATCTATCTATCTATCTCCTATCTATCTATCTATCTATCTATCTCCTATCTATCTATCTATCTATCTATCTATCTCCTATCTATCTATCTATCTATCTATCTATCTCCTATCTATCTATCTATCTATCTATCTATCTCCTATCTATCTATCTATCTATCTATCTCCTATCTATCTATCTATCTATCTATCTATCTATCTATCTATCTATCTATCATCTCCTATCTATCTATCTATCTATCTATCTATCTATCTCCTATCTATCTATCTATCTATCTATCTCATATCTATCTATCTATCTATCTATCTCCTATCTATCTATCTATCTATCTATCTATCTATCTCCTATCTATCTATCTATCTATCTATCTATCTATCTATCTCCTATCTATCTATCTATTTATTTATCTATCTATCTATCATCTATCTATCTCCTATCTATCTATCTATCTATCTATCTATCTCCTATCTATCTATCTATCTATCTATCTATCTCATATCTATCTATCTATCTATCTATCTCCTATCTATCTATCTATCTATCTATCTATCTCATATCTATCTATCTATCTATCTATCTCCTATCTATCTATCTATCTATCTATCTCCTATCAATCTATCTATCTATCTATCTTTCTATCTATCTCCTATCTATCTATCTATCTATCTATCTATCTATCTCCTATCTATCTATCTATCTATCTATCTATCTATCTATCTCCTATCTATCTATCTATCTATCTATCTCCTATCTATCTATCTATCTATCTCCTATCTATCAATCTATCTATCTATCTATCTATCTATCTATCTCCTATCTATCTATCTATCTATCTATCTATCTCCTATCTATCTATCTATCTATCTATCTCCTATCTATCTATCTATCTATCTATCTATCTATCTATCTAGCTATCTCCTATCTATCTATCTATCTATCTATCTATCTCCTATCTATCAATCAATCTATCTATCTATCTATCTATCTATCTATCATCTATCTATCTATCTATCTATCTATCTCCTATCTATCTATCTATCTATCTATCTATCTCCTATCTATCAATCAATCTATCTATCTATCTATCTATCTATCTATCTATCTCCTATCTATCTATCTATCTATCTATCTCATATCTATCTATCTATCTATGTATCTATCTATCATCTCCTATCTATCTATCTATCTATCTATCTATCTATCTATCTCCTATCTATCTATCTATCTATCTATCTATCTATCTCATATCTATCTATCTATCTATCTCCTATCTATCTATTTATCTATCTCCTATCTATCTATCTATCTATCTATCTATCTATCTATCTCCTATCTATCTATCTATCTATCTATCTATCTATCTCCTATCTATCTATCTATCTATCTATCTATCATCTATCTATCTATCTATCTATCTATCTATCTATCTATCTATCATCTCCTATCTATCTATGTATCTATCTATCTATCTATCTATCTATCTATCTATCTATCTCATATCTATCTATCTATCTATCTATCATATCCTATCTATCTATCTATCTATCTATCTATCTATCTATCTCCTATCTATCTATCTATCTATCTATCTATCTATCTATCTATCTCCTATCTATCTATCTATCTATCTATCTCCTATCTATCTATCTATCTATCTATCTATCTATCTATCTCCTATCTATCTATCTATCTATCTATCTATCTATCTCCTATCTATCTATCTATCTATCTATCTATCTATCTATCTATCATCTCCTATCTATCTATCTATCTATCTATCTCCTATCTATCTATCTATCTATCTATCTATCTATCTATCTATCTATCTATCATCTCCTATCTATCTTTCTATCTTTCTATCTATCTATCTATCTATCTATCTATCTATCTATCTCCTATCTATCTATCTATCTATCTATCTATCTATCTATCTATCTATCTCCTATCTATCTTCTATCTATCTATCTATCTATCTATCTATCTATCTATCTATCTGACTATCAATCTCATATCTATCTATCTATCTATCTATCTATCTATCTCATATCTATTTATCTATATTTTCATTTAAACTTTCAAACATTCTACTTATCTAAGTATATTATAATTATATACGTAGACAATATTAAAGCAGTACATTTACCTATACATTCAGCTAGCCTCTTTCCACCAATATACTGAGTTGTCCAAGTATACCCAGTCTGCTGTCCACATGTTTCATACAATCTGCTTCGCCTTAGAAATGAAAAATCATAACCCTAAGAACAAGAAAAGGAGGCATTTATATTGTTATCTCATTACTGTATGGGGATGAACAAATAATGAGTTCTAACCCTACATAAATGATGCATTTGAGGGTTTGCATTGTTAGGCTCAGTTCACATCTTTGCCCGATCTCTCACATTTTTCATACTTTTCATGCGGAAACCAAATGGAAACTACATGGACTCCTTTATGGTCTATGAGGTCTGCGTGTTTTCTGAAGTAACCACTTTTTTATGCGGATTTCCGTTTGGGAAATCCGGTTGGGGAAACCCATGCGCAGATGTGAACCAAGCCTTAGTTGGGTGATTGTACATACAGTCCTATGAAAAAGTTTGGGCACCCCTATTAATCTTAATCATTTTTAGTTCTAAATATTTTGGTGTTTGCAGCAGCCATTTCAGTTTGATATATCTAATAACTGATGGACACAGTAATATTTCAGGATTGAAATGAGGTTTATTGTACTAACAGAAAATGCGCAATATGCATTAAACCAAAATTTGACCGGTGCAAAAGTATGGGCACCCTTATCATTTTATTGATTTGAATACTCCTAACTACTTTTTACTGACTTACTGAAGCACAAAATTGGTTTTGTAACCTCAGTGAGCTTTGAACTTCATAGCCAGGTGTATCCAATCATGAGAAAAGGTATTTAAGGTGGCCAATTGCAAGTTTATCTCCTATTTGAATCTCCTCTGAAGAGTGGCATCATGGGCTACTCAAAACAACTCTCAAATGATCTGAAAACAAAGATTGTTCAACATAGTTGTTCAGCGGAAGGATACAAAAAGTTGTCTCAGAGATTTAACCTGTCAGTTTCCACTGTGAGGAACATAGTAAGGAAATGGAAGACCACAGGGACAGTTCTTGTTAAGCCCAGAAGTGGCAGGCCAAGAAAAATATCAGAAAGGCAGAGAAGAAGAATGGTGAGAACAGTCAAGGACAATCCACAGACCACCTCCAAAGAGCTTCAGCATCATCTTGCTGCAGATGGTGTCACTGTGCATCAGTCAACTATACAGCGCACTTTGCACAAATAGAAGCTGTAAGAGAGAGTGATGAGAAAGAAGCCGTTTCTGCACGTACGCCACAAATAGAGTTGCCTGAGGTATGAAAAAGCACATTTGGACAAGGCAGCTTCATTTTGGAAACAAAAATTGAGTTGTTTGGTTATAAAAAAAAAGGCGTTATGCATGGCGTCCAAAAAGAAACAGCATTCCAAGAAAAACACATGCTACCCACTGTAAAATTTGGTGGAGGTTCCATCATGCTTTGGGGCTGTGTGGCCAATGCCGGCATCGGGAATCTTGTTAAAGTTGAGAGTCGCATGGATTCCACTCAGCATCCGCAGATTCTTGAGAATAATGTTCAAGAATCAGTGACGAAGTTGAAGTTACGCCGGGGATGGATATTTCAGCAAGACAATGATCCAAAACACCGCTCCAAATCCTCAGGCATTCATGCAGAGGAACAATTACAATGTTCTGGAATGGCCATCCCAGTCCCCAGACCTGAATATCATTGAACATCTGTGGGATCATTTGAAGCGGGCTGTCCATGCTCGGCGACCATCTAACTTAACTGAACTTGAATTGTTTGTCCAAAATACCTTTATCCAGGATCCAGGAACTGATTAAAAGCTACAGGAAGCGACTAGAGGCTGTTATCTTTGCAAAAGGAGGATGTACTAAATATTAATGTCACTTTTCTGTTGAGGTGCCCATACTTTTGCACCGGTCAAATTTTGGTTTAATGCATATTGCACATTTTCTGTTAGTACAATAAACCTCATTTCAATCCTGAAATATTACTGTGTCCATCAGTTATTAGATATATCAAACTGAAATGGCTGTTGCAAATACCAAAATATTTAGAACTAAAAATGATTAAGATTAATAGGGGTGCCCAAACTTTTTCATAGGACTGTATATATATTTCTATAGGTCTAATTGCCCAGTATAACGTGATCTTTAGACGTTATTGATGCTGTACATATCTATTTCAGTACCTTTTTCTGAAGATTACACATTTTGAAAAGTCAGTAGTATTAGGATTCTTTCATACCTCTGTACATTCGGTGAGACAGCTTGAAATATTCCAGACATATGCAGCTTTTATGTATCTACAGTAGGGTTGAGCGATCGGGATCGGAAAAGATCGGATTCCGATCAGCGATCAAGTAAATTTCACGATCGAGATCGGAATTCCGATCCCAATCTTTTCTGGCGGGATCGAGGTTGTAGGTTATTTCTCACAATGGTTTGCTACTGACCAATTATTATGGGAAAAACTAACATTAGGGTTGAGCGATCAGGATTGGGAAAGATCGGATCCCGATCAGCAATTAATCAAGTTTCAGGTTCGGCTGAAAATGATCGAAAATCGCATTTTTAAAACGATCCTGAAATCTCAAGATCGGCTCAACCCTAACCTGCAGTTGCTCACTACATAAAGTTGCATTGAACAGCATAATAATGATAGCCTATAGGAAAATTTCTTGTCCTACATGTTGAATTGCACCATAAGGCCCCACCTGAAAAGTGAATGAGATCTTCTAATCTCATGCACACATTGCAGAAAAAAATCCACTGCGGAAATGCTGGCACTTCCCCTATAGGTTTAATAACGGAAGAAAATCCGGTGAAAAAAAAACTCAGAAAAAACGCAATTAAAAACTCTGCCAAAAAATGCGTTGCCACAGTGGTTTTATCCATTTTTTAGTTGAATTTCAATATGTGGGGCCTTAGCCTTAATGTGTTAGAGTTAGGGTTGAGCCGATCTTGAGATTTCAGGATCGTTTTTAAAATCCGATTTCTGATCATTTTCCATCTGAACCCGATCCCTATCCCAATTCCGATCCTAATGCAAGTCAATGGGATTTTTTACCGATCAAAGATCGAATTTTAAAAACGATCCTATTCTCTACACAGCATGGAGTCCAAAAGTTGAACACTTCAATTTTTGGACTCCACGCTGTGTAGTGATTAAAAAATCTGCTGGATACTTAGTCCCCCCCTGCTGTCCACTTACCTGCACAGAACCGCTGCCGCTGTTGCTCCCCGTTCTTCTCAGTCCTCTCATTCACATGCCTTCAGAGCGTCGTGCATGCCCCTACCTCCCTAGGCTAGTGTTACTGATGCTGGGAGTAGGTGGGGCTTGTTGTGGCTTAGGAGAGTGTGGGCAGGTACAGGGCAGGGAGACTATCTTTTTTAGGCAGGATCGGAACCCGATCACGATCGTGAAATTTACTCCATCGACGATCGGGATCCGATCTTTTCCAATGCCAATCTCTCAACTCCAGTTAAAAAGTTAGCCTTATCTGTTAAATGCTGACCTATAAATATAAAGTATAACACAATGTGAAGTGTAATAAGAGGGAATACCTGATCGCACATTGGTTTGCAGTAGAACACACTATCAAAATAAGCGCACACTAAACCACCATTACTGGGAGCCGGCGGCATCGTGCAGTTGGTTGTCAGCACAGCTTTGTTATAAACTTTAGACAAAAAAAAAAAGAAAATGGTTTTGGTTATCAATATCACAGTCGGAGGTATGAGAGTTGTATATAAGGAGTTCTACCTTTGGACTGATGTTCTTTAAGGCTGGTAAGTGCCTGCTGCATCCACCAGATAAGGGAGTTTATCTGCCACATGGTCAGGTTGGTGACATCTTTATCAAGATCAATGAAGTTCTAGAAATTAAAATATATGCCTTATATAATGTATTGGGAGACTGCAAAAAATAAGTATGTTCGTGTGGTATTATATTACATCTGAGAAGGTGCAATAGGTGCACCAAGATGGTGCCTGTGAGTTTATACTGAGCCCCTGGCCACCATGAAGACAGCCCTGTTGTATCCAGTGTGGACCATTTCTTCTGTTTTCCCTATCAGTATGTCTTTGTAGAATGGGAGGAAATCCACACAAATATGGGGAGAATATATAAACTCCTTACAGATGTTGATCCTGGCAGGATTTGAACCCAGGACTCCAGTGCTGCAAGGCTGCAGTGCTAACCACTGAGCCATTGTGTTGCCCCCTAGTGTGGATAATTTCTGTAATTGTTCTGATGATTATAGAGAAGGTCCTATCCTGCTCCACGGCATCGGAACAGAACCCCTCATTGAAGTCAATGGAGGGCAGGGAGCAATCGGATGACGTTTGGATGTCATTCTAGTGAATTCTGCTGTAAAATTGCCCCTTCCTTGGCCTGCACACTCGGACATGTAGGATGGCTGAAAACCGCTAATATGTGTCTAGTGTATAATAAAGACAGAAACCGTGACTTATGGCTGCCTCCTGGAACCGCTCCATAGACCTAAACCAACATCATAACCAACATGCATGTTAAATATAGGGAAGGTTTTTCCAAATATCACAATATTCCTTGCCAGGAGCCCATAACAAAATGCTTTCTTCTTGTATAAAGGTGTTAAAAAAAAGGACTAGTATGATTTTTCCGTCATACCTTTAATTTCTTTTGCAAAGATTTGTAAGGCAATTCTTTGGTATTGTTCTTATCCTTGGTTATTTCTGGAAGAAAAAGGGATTTGTGGAATTATTTCCGTCTATAAGTTAGATTCATATTGCAGAAGAGATCCAGATGTTATTCCCTTTAAGATTAACAATAACATTTAGTATTTTTCATACAAGTTATATGGAACCGCCATAGTCCATAGTGCTGTACAGCCATACACTAGGTAGACATCTATTCACCATGAATAGCTTTGTTGCGGACGCGCACCCTGTCTTAGGTCCACACGTAGACCTGAACAAAGTACAGCCATATGCTAGTGTGCACCTAGTGTAAGGTAGATGCAAACAAAGTGTTTCAACTTCATTGGGGCACATTTACTAATAATAAGACTTAAGCTGGTTGCACACGACCATGGGCTAACCGGCTGCCGTGAATGAATGGCGTGTGCGGCACACAGGGGACACGCAGATGTCGCCCGTGTGCCGTCCATGCACCAGTTGTGCTCCGCAGCCTCTTTCATTTAATGAATAGGAGCTGTGGTAGCAGGACAAGAATAGGACTTGTTCCATATTTTGCAGCCCAGATTGTCAGCCTACACACGTGATTGCTTCATGTGTACAGACCCATAGAAATTAATGGATCAGTGTGCTATCCAGATACACACTGACCAGTCATACGGTCGTCTGCAAGGGGGCAAATGTAAACTCGACAGTCCAAAACTGCACCAGATTTACCATCAGTGGCTGATGCTGGATGATATAGCTATGCCGTGCACAGAACAAAGGAACCGTTGTCATTGATTCCAAACTTGTAACTGTGTGGTATCCAAGCATGGTATTAATATTGATATATAAGGAGTAAACATAAAAATACTCCCAAAATAAATAGACTGAGAAGAGAGGAGTCACAGCTAAAAATAAAGAAAAAATATATCAGCAATAGCATGGCCATGGATTACTGATCCACTCTGATAAGTTTACCTTGAGCTTGTGGGTTGGAGAAATCCAAGAGATCATTTTCTAAAAAGGAAAAATGTACAATTTAGTAGAACTCTGCAGAGCTTAGATCTAACAAAGTCATTTTGTCACATACTAAAGCAGTAGTGCATCATGTCCAAAGCAGTAGCGCACCATGTCCAAAGCATTAGCGCACCATGTAATAAGCATTAGTGCACCATGTCCAAAGCAGTAGTGCACCATGTCCAAAGCATTAGCGCACCATGTAATAAGCATTAGTGCACCATGTCCAAAGCAGTAGTGCACCATGTCCAAAACATTAGCGCACCATGTAATAAGCATTAGTGCACCATGTCCAAAGCAGTAGTGCACCATGTCCAAAGCATTAGCGCACCATGTAATAAGCATTAGTGCACCATGTCCAAAGCAGTAGTGCACCATGTCCAAAACATTAGCGCACCATGTAATAAGCATTAGTGCACCATGTCCAAAGGAGTAGTGCACCATGTCCAAAGCATTAGCGCACCATGTAATAAGCATTGGTGCACCATGTCCAAAGCAGTAGTGCACCATGTCCAAAGGAGTAGTGCACCATGTCCAAAACATTAGCGCACCATGTAATAAGCATTAGTGCACCATGTAAAAAGCAGTAGTACACAATGTCCAAAGCAGTAGCATACCATGCCAAAAGCAGTAGTGCACCATGTCCAAAGCATTAGCGCACCATGTAATAAGCATTAGTGCACCATGTAAAAAGCAGTAGTACACCAAGTCAAATATTAGTACACCATGTCCAAAGCAGTAGTGCACCATGTAATAAGCATTAGTGCACCATGTAAAAAGCAGTAGTGCACCATGTCAAAAGCAGTAGTGCACCATGTCCAAAACAGTACTGCACCATGTCAAAGCAGTAGTGCACCATGTCCAAAGCATTAGTGCACCATGTCCAAAGCAGTAGTGCACCATGCCAAAAGCAGTAGCGCACCATGTCAAAACAGTAGTGCACCATGTAATAAGCATTAGTGCGCCATGTAAAAAGCAGTAGTACACCATGCCAGGAGCCGTATTACTCCATGTCACAAACAGTAGTGCACCAAGTTAAAAGCAGTAGTGCAGCGCTGGAGTCCTGGGTTCGAATCCCACCAGGAACAACATCTGCAAGGAGTTTGTATGTTCTCCCCGTGTTTGTGTGGATTTCCTCCCATTCTACAAAAACATACTAATAGAAAAAAAAAAAGTACATTGTGATCCCAATATGGGGCCCACAATCTACATTAAAAAAAAGTTTCTATATATATTTTATAACATTTTTTAATAAATTCTGTACAGTCTTCACTACTATTGGACAAATGTCAGGTATAGCAGGGCGACTGCTGTGGGACGTATACCTGCGTATACATTGCACAACTGGATTCTATATTCATTAACCACAGTACACTGAGTGGATATAGGCACATACTGATTTGTCTATATGGAGTTAATATATTCCTTGTATACTTTGTATCCCACCATAAGTATTTTTGATAACCTGGTTGTAACATATTTGTAGAGTTAAACACTTACCTAAACCATAGACAGTCCCTTTGAAGTGTAGAACAGCAAAAGCGAAAAGTAAAAACCTGCGCATGGCTACTCTCTAAGCGAAGTCCCACCAGGATATGTAATGAGTAATATAATGGGATGTTTACCGGTTATGTCCGAGCTCATTGCCCAATTGCTAATAAAGCAGAAAAGTAAAAGCTTCCCGTAAAAGTCTAAAAATATCTGATAAAGAGGAAGAGCGAAACACATTCGCTGATAAGCAGAAGGGTAACAATGTTTAAACTTTTAAGTTTCAGGCTCCATATCTCACCATCCACGACAGCTTCCAATGTCAGACTACCTTCATTTTATAGACCAACGCCTTGACTATTTATACATAAGTTCATGTATGACCATAGCAATTCCCTTCCCTGACGTCATGCTAGGCATGCCACTGGGGTCATCAGCAAACTCTGCACAAGGGATGAAGCCATATTGGTGCGGGACAAGATGGGGCAAGTGAGAGTCTACAGTAGGAGATGATGTCACTAATGAGTCACTGGATGCTTTTACTTTCGGTTTCTGCATTTGATCAGAGCTGTGTTTACTTTGTGTAAATGATATCGGATCTCTCTACGGTCACTGATTATAAACAACATGGTGGTAGTATTTGGCTGATAAGGGCTGAGATAGGGAGTCCGGTACCTCTGTATGTATTACAAACTGACTCAAATCCAGCTCTGCTACATCAGCCTCTATATCAGCTTCATACTGTGGTAATTCATTTACAACCAATCCCTCATTACTGACTGCAAACATAGCAGATATCAGAGCAAGTGAAACCCCGCCCACCAATGTGCCGAGAAAACCAGGAAGTGAACAGAGTACACAGCATGCAGGTTGGTGAACAAGCGTGATGGGAATACCCTTTAAGGGTAAGAATACTCATCTCATATCAGACATAAAGCGGCCATGCATGCCACACTGTTAACAATTTATTGTTTATTGCTTGTTACTTGTTACGGGGGTTATCCCACATAGAGAAAACTTAAGGACCCATCTCATGCTGGGTGCAGCCAGGCTGAATGTTGTGAGGCCGATGTTGGACGGCGCTCTTAGTCAATTCAATGGCGCTCTAGAGACAGCCGCTATTTCTAGAGCGCTGTCTAGCACCTGTTCCATCCATATTCAGCCAGGGTCCTGATATTTTTCTACGTAGGATAACCCCTTTAAGGGCTAGTTTTCCAGGTTTATTGTGTAATACAAATCATGTCGGGGAGAAGGGAGGGGGGGTAGGAGGACAAAAATCTTTGAATGTGACCACCCTCTTGCTGTAATCTGTCACAGTGTCACTGTTGCTATAGACAGATTCACATGACAACAGGTGGTGGACAGCAGATCAGAGGGAAGGAAGAGTACTGTATATATCTAGGGGTTGTCTAGGGGTTAGCACAAAAGCATCATTTTCAGTAAATAAAGTCAATTACACTTTTGATGGCGATCACGTTCACATGAGCAACAAGGACTATTAAGATGTCATGTGACTTCTACCTTTTCTATGGATATTTATACCACCTATTATTTATTATGTACCAGGGGTAGGTGTGATAGGTCTCCACTTTACATACCAGGCTTTCACAGTTAAGATTCTCTATTATGCACTTAAACTACTTGAGTTTCTATTTTCCAACATCAAGTTTCTGACAACAAGCAAAGGCTGATGCCCAAAAGGCTCCATAAGAGTTCTTAATATTTTGCAATGATATTTGAGAGCTTCACTATTCTTGGAAGTGTAGCAGGTGACTCTATTAATCTCACTAAATGACATCATTGTAAATGTGAACGGGTTATTTCATAGTCAATATCAAATCTCAAAACTTGAGCAAATGGTAGACTTACCATGCGGCCATTATGGTTGTGACTGAGAGCCCATGGATAGATATGGTCCATCTTTAAAGTCAGAAGCTTGAAGGGGTCTTTAGAGCAAAAACTGTTTTAGAAATAAGTTCTGTTAATTCTATTAAATACACACAAATACCATTTGCAGTGTTTTGAGTGATTTCTGGATGTCTCTAGGAGCTCCTGGTATCTTCTGCATTTGTTTACTTGGTTAGCTTCCACACTAGCTCCTTCTCACCTCACTCCCCCATCCTCCTCTCTCCCTCCAATACAACTCCTCCCTGTCTCTTTAGCTATCCCGCCCACTATTAGCCCTTCCCAACTGACACCCCCTGACCCCATTATACTTCCCTCTGTTCCTTCCAGGCTTCCTCCCGCTGGATGGTTCCTCCCTCTTTTTTGACTGCCAGTGTGTGCAATAGTCCCAGCACTGCTCTGTGCTCTGCAGCCGATGATCCACCTCTACTGCACAGGCATGGAAGCTTCTTGCATGTCTGACTACTGCACATGGCTGACTGTACTGCATATGGCTCATGACTTGAAAGAACAGGAGGTCGGCTTCAGATGGAGTAATCTGCAGACAAAGTGGGAGATGTCACTCAAGCAAAGGGGAGAGGAGCTGAGGGGCAGTTATCTTGAATGACAGCAAAGCCCCATGCAGAATAAGAAAGGCATCTTTGGAAAGTGTAGAAGCATTCCTACAAGGTACTGTCATTAGTCTGATACAGATTATCCTGCTGATAGACTCCCTTTACGTGCAGGGCATACAAGCAAACAATAAATTAATTAGATAGCTGCTGCTGAAAGGTAGCTTAATAGTATTATACGGCCTTTAACCATCCTTGTTCAATGGTCCATCCCTGACCTGAGCTACCTGACAGTCCAAATAATATCAGTATACATTTGTGTGCATATCTGTATGTACTGTATATGGGGACAATGTCACTCCCTAAGGAGAGGCCACCTTCTCAGATGTGTGAAGTCTTACAAAAAGCCATTTTAGCTCCACTTGGGGGGATTATGCGAAAAATATGCAAATCTGTGTCATAAGATGTAAATAGGGAAACAGTGCCTCTGTTTGCTGCCCTCTAGGGGTAGCTCCCTTGAACATCATGCCTGACTTTCCAACAAGCCTTTACTGCAATGATGCATGATTTTGCCAAGTCAGAAGTAGAGATGAGCGAACACTAAAATGTTCGAGGTTCGAAATTCGATTCGAACAGCCGCTCACTGTTCGAGTGTTCGAATGGGTTTCGAACCCCATTATAGTCTATGGGGAACATAAACTCGTTAAGGGGGAAACCCAAATTCGTGTCTGGAGGGTCACCAAGTCCACTATGACACCCCAGGAAATGATACCAACACCCTGGAATGACACTGGGACAGCAGGGGAAGCATGTCTGGGGGCATAAAAGTCACTTTATTTCATGGAAATCCCTGTCAGTTTGCGATTTTCGCAAGCTAACTTTTCCCCATAGAAATGCATTGGCCAGTGCTGATTGGCCAGAGTACGGAACTCGACCAATCAGCGCTGGCTCTGCTGGAGGAGGCGGAGTCTAAGATAGCTCCACACCAGTCTCCATTCAGGTCCGACCTTAGACTCCGCCTCCTCCGGCAGAGCCAGCGCTGATTGGCCGAAGGCTGGCCAATGCATTCCTATGCGAATGCAGACTTAGCAGTGCTGAGTCAGTTTTGCTCAACTACACATCTGATGCACACTCGGCACTGCTACATCAGATGTAGCAATCTGATGTAGCAGAGCCGAGGGTGCACTAGAACCCCTGTGCAAACTCAGTTCACGCTAATAGAATGCATTGGCCAGCGCTGATTGGCCAATGCATTCTATTAGCCCGATGAAGTAGAGCTGAATGTGTGTGCTAAGCACACACATTCAGCACTGCTTCATCAAGCCAATACAATGCATTAGCCAGTGCTGATTGGCCAGAGTACGGAATTCGGCCAATCAGCGCTGGCCAATGCATTCTATTAGCCCGATGAAGTAGAGCTGAATGTGTGTGCTAAGCACACACATTCAGCACTGCTTCATCAAGCCAATACAATGCATTAGCCAGTGCTGATTGGCCAGAGTACGGAATTCGGCCAATCAGCGCTGGCTCTGCTGGAGGAGGCGGAGTCTAAGGTCGCTCCACACCAGTCTCCATTCAGGTCCGACCTTAGACTCCGCCTCCTCCGGCAGAGCCAGCGCTGATTGGCCGAAGGCTGGCCAATGCATTCCTATGCGAATGCAGACTTAGCAGTGCTGAGTCAGTTTTGCTCAACTACACATCTGATGCACACTCGGCACTGCTACATCAGATGTAGCAATCTGATGTAGCAGAGCCGAGGGTGCACTAGAACCCCTGTGCAAACTCAGTTCACGCTAATAGAATGCATTGGCCAGCGCTGATTGGCCAATGCATTCTATTAGCCCGATGAAGTAGAGCTGAATGTGTGTGCTAAGCACACACATTCAGCACTGCTTCATCAAGCCAATACAATGCATTAGCCAGTGCTGATTGGCCAGAGTACGGAATTCGGCCAATCAGCGCTGGCCAATGCATTCTATTAGCCCGATGAAGTAGAGCTGAATGTGTGTGCTAAGCACACACATTCAGCTCTACTTCATCGGGCTAATAGAATGCATTGGCCAGCGCTGATTGGCCAGAGTACGGAACTCGACCAATCAGCGCTGGCTCTGCTGGAGGAGGCGGAGTCTAAGGTCGGACCTGAATGGAGACTGGTGTGGAGCGATCTTAGACTCCGCCTCCTCCAGCAGAGCCAGCGCTGATTGGCCGAATTCCGTACTCTGGCCAATCAGCACTGGCTAATGCATTGTATTGGCGTGATGAAGCAGTGCTGAATGTGTGTGCTTAGCACACACATTCAGCTCTACTTCATCGGGCTAATAGAATGCATTGGCCAGCGCTGATTGGCCGAATTCCGTACTCTGGCCAATCAGTGCTGGCCAATGCATTCTATTAGCTTGATGAAGCAGAGTGTGCACAAGGGTTCAAGCGCACCCTCGGCTCTGATGTAGGAGAGCCGAGGGTGCACTTGAACCCTTGTGCACCCTCAGCTCTGCTACATCAGAGCCGAGGGTGCGCTTGAACCCTTGTGCACACTCTGCTTCATCAAGCTAATAGAATGCATTGGCCAGCGCTGATTGGCCAATGTATTCTATTAGCCTGATGAAGTAGAGCTGAATGTGTGTGCTAAGCACACACATTCAGCTCTACTTCATCGGGCTAATAGAATGCATTGGCCAGCGCTGATTGGCCAGAGTACGGAACTCGACCAATCAGCGCTGGCTCTGCTGGAGGAGGCGGAGTCTAAGATCGCTCCACACCAGTCTCCATTCAGGTCCGACCTTAGACTCCGCCTCCTCCAGCAGAGCCAGCGCTGATTGGCCGAATTCCGTACTCTGGCCAATCAGCACTGGCTAATGCATTGTATTGGCTTGATGAAGCAGTGCTGAATGTGTGTGCTTAGCACACACATTCAGCTCTACTTCATCGGGCTAATAGAATGCATTGGCCAATCAGCGCTGGCCAATGCATTCTATTAGCGTGAACTGAGTTTGCACAGGGGTTCTAGTGCACCCTCGGCTCTGCTACATCAGATTGCTACATCTGATGTAGCAGTGCCGAGTGTGCATCAGATGTGTAGTTGAGCAAAACTGACTCAGCACTGCTAAGTCTCTGCATTCGCATAGGAATGCATTGGCCAGCCTTCGGCCAATCAGCGCTGGCTCTGCCGGAGGAGGCGGAGTCTAAGGTCGGACCTGAATGGAGACTGGTGTGGAGCGATCTTAGACTCCGCCTCCTCCAGCAGAGCCAGCGCTGATTGGTCGAGTTCCGTACTCTGGCCAATCAGCGCTGGCCAATGCATTCTATTAGCCCGATGAAGTAGAGCTGAATGTGTGTGCTTAGCACACACATTCAGCTCTACTTCATCAGGCTAATAGAATACATTGGCCAATCAGCGCTGGCCAATGCATTCTATTAGCTTGATGAAGCAGAGTGTGCACAAGGGTTCAAGCGCACCCTCGGCTCTGATGTAGCAGAGCTGAGGGTGCACAAGGGTTCAAGTGCACCCTCGGCTCTCCTACATCAGAGCCGAGGGTGCGCTTGAACCCTTGTGCAGCCTCGGCTCTGCTACATCAGAGCCGAGGGTGCGCTTGAACCCTTGTGCACACTCTGCTTCATCAAGCTAATAGAATGCATTGGCCAGCACTGATTGGCCAGAGTACGGAATTCGGCCAATCAGCGCTGGCCAATGCATCCCTATGGGAAAAAGTTTATCTCACAAAAATCACAATTACACACCCGATAGAGCCCCAAAAAGTTATTTTTAATAACATTCCCCCCTAAATAAAGGTTATCCCTAGCTATCCCTGCCTGTACAGCTATCCCTGTCTCATAGTCACAAAGTTCACATTCTCATATGACCCGGATTTGAAATCCACTATTCGTCTAAAATGGAGGTCACCTGATTTCGGCAGCCAATGACTTTTTCCAATTTTTTTCAATGCCCCCAGTGTCGTAGTTCCTGTCCCACCTCCCCTGCGCTGTTATTGGTGCAAAAAAGGCGCCAGGGAAGGTGGGAGGGGAATCGAATTTTGGCGCACTTTACCACGTGGTGTTCGATTCGATTCGAACATGGCGAACACCCTGATATCCGATCGAACATGTGTTCGATAGAACACTGTTCGCTCATCTCTAGTCAGAAGCAGGTGAAATTGCCCTAACCTGCCAGATCTCATTGGATCAGTTAGATCATTTTTCCTTAAAATGTATTTAAAACATATATACAAAATACAAACAACTTCTGCTACCAAAGCTCCCTGAGTGTTGCTGAAGGTTGTGCACAGTATGAAAAAGCAAAAAAGTTTGATTCAATACTGTTTTAGCTATAAAAAAATACTTAGAATGATTTTGTCTCCCTCTGGTGGACATATTACATAATCACTCACAGGATAGTGAATGAATGTCCAAATTTACGGTAAGGTTTAATCACAGATAGAAATAAAGATTTTCTGAAAAGGATGCCAACAAAATGTTAAATTGAATACTGAAGTTCTTTGAGTGAGTCCCCAACTGAAATAGAGGAATCTAGGAGATACATACCCAATCTCTCTGGAAACTGGCTCATTGAAACTTCAGTACATGATTCACATCATCTGACGTCCATGTATATTAAATGGGCACTATTCTGATAAGGGATGAGGCCAGGAGCTAAGCCCTTGCCATAATTATTATTATTATTACTGTTTATTTATATAGCACCACTAATTCCTTGGTGCTTTACATTATTATATTAATTCCATGGTGCTGTACATTATTATATTAATTCCATGGTGCTGTGTATTACTATATTAATGCCATGGTGCTTTACATTATTATATTAATTCCATGGTGCAAACAGATATAATACTAACAATAACCGACTGGCACAGTGAGGTAGAGGGCCCTGCCCGCGAGGACTTACAATCTATGAGGGAAGGGGATAGAGACAGAAGGAGAGGGGGAGACTGTACAGATGGCGGTGCGGTGAAGGTGTTATTGGAGGTTGTAGGCCTTCCTGAATAGGTGAGTCTTCAGGGCCTTCTTGAAGCCTGTGATTGTGGGGGTCAGTCTTATGTGTCTTGGTAAGGAGTTCCAGAGTATGAGGGATGCACGGGAGAAATCTTGGAGACGGTTGTGTGAGGAGCGGATGAGAGTAGAGCGGAGTAGGAGGTCATTGGAGGATCTGAGGTTACATGTGGGCAGGTAGCGGGAGATTAGTTCAGAGATATATGGAGGGGAAAGGTTGTGGATCGCTGTGTATGTTAGCGTTAGTAGCTTGAACTCAATTTGCTGGGCAATCGGTAGCCAGTGGAGGGATTGGCAGAGGGGAGCAGCCGATGAAGAACGTGGGGTGAGGTGAATTAAGTGGGCAGCGCAGTTTCAGGTGGACTGGAGGGGGGGCGAGGGTCTTAGCTGGGAGCCCATGGAGAAGGGTATTGCAGTAGTCTAAGCGGGAGATTATGAGGGCCTGGACGAGCGTCTTAGTAGTTTCTGGGGTGAGGAAGGAGCGAATTCGATGGATGTTCTTGAGTTGGAGGCGGCAGGAAGTGTTGAGGGTTTAAACGTGCGACCTGAAGAATAGGTCGTAGTCCAGGGTTATCCCAAGGCATCAGACTCGTAGGACAGGGGTAAGTGTGGCTCCATTAACTTTGATAGATGGGTCAGGTAGGGGGTGCTGTACGAGGTGGGATGAAGATGATGAACTCTGTTTTCTCCATGTTGAGCTTGAGAAAGTGGGAGGAGAGAAAGGAGGCTATGGTCACTAGACACATTGGAACTCTGCCCAGCAGGGAGGTAATGACTGGTCCAGAGAGGTATATTTGGGGGTCATCGGCATAGCAATGGTATTGAAAACCATGAGATTCTATGAGTTGGCCTAGCCTGAGGGTGTAGATGGAGAACAGGGGGGTCCTGGGATGGAGCCTTGGGGGACACCTACAGAGAGAGGGCGTGTTGAGGAAGTGGTGTGCGAGTGGGAGACACTGAATGTGCGGTCGGTGAGGTATGAGAAGGGCCAGGAAAGGGCCAGGTCTGAGATACCAAGGGGTGAGAGAATTTCTAGCAAGAGTAAGTGGTCGACTGTGTCAAAGGCAGAGGAGAGGTCAAGGAGGAGGTGGACAGAGTAATGACGCAGAGTAATACTGCAAGTATACTGCTACCAATAATCCAACACTTTCTTAGTAAGTGGAGTCTAATGAAATGCTGATGTTCTCACCAGAGCCCGCTGCCAGGCAGGACACTCTCGACTGCACCTCCTTAACTCCTAATAGAAGTTGAGGCAGCTTTCTTTTAGTTTTTTTTGTGTCACCATTGACCACTTTCCCGAAAAGGGGTGTGCCAATGGCATGGAAGGAGTGGCTGATAAATTTGTTATAATTTCCAACGGAAATCTGAAATAAATTATGATGGAAATCTACACAAGCTGTTGTAGATTTCCTCCAGGTGCACAGCCATGCAAGAGGTGCCTTATTTATAAGGAGTTGTGCACCTCATCATAAATAAGGTGCACCCTGTGCCAGGTCATTGAACATGCCAGCCTAAATAAATCTCCCACTTTAACTCGATTCTAAGGTTGTTTGGGAAAAAGCAAATAATGGACCTGAATCTATTCCCTGTGGATAACAAGTGACTGTGAGCACCCTTCATGTGGATTATTGGAACTGTGCTCTCAGGGAGAGGGGGCGGAGCGGAGGGGCATGGCAAAGTGAAGGGGCGGGGCTTAGCGCCGTTCGCCCGCAGAGAGCAGGCACGGAGATGACCTGCTCTCTGCCTGAGCGTGAGAGGAGGCTGCTGGAGCAGCGCTGCTCCAGTGGCCTCCCCAAACCACCGCTCGGTGCTAAGCCAGTCCAGTTAGGTAACCAAAATTGCCGCCCTCCCTGAGGCCCTGGCATAGCGCCGCCTGAAGCGCTCGCTTCAGGTCACCTCATAGGAGGTGCGGCGCTGTGTGTTCTTTACAAAAACTCAGTACTATAAGCTGTGCCTTCATTTAGAGACAGTTCTGTAATCTCGAAACCAGATGCTTCTTGTCCACCTCTGTAACAACTAAGCTAAGGGCCTCTAGTAAGAATGTCACCATCTCGCCCGTTGCCCTTTTGTCCTGTTCAAGTTCATCCATCTTTGTGTCTGAGCCATCCTACAATTAGGTCAAAGATTCTTCTGAGGTCTGACTCATGTACAACTTGCTATCTTGACCTTATATATAATCCGAGTGCCAATTTACCAAGATATTAAATGAGAACTCACAGAAGTCAAAAATTCTATTTTATTGAATTAACATTGTTCATAGAATTGTAAGAACTATTTAACACATCATATATTCCGAAACTTGAATTACAAAAATCCCATTTGTCTCTGAATTGCAGTCTAGTAAACATTTCCTAACATTAGCAGCATTTTCCTTATGTTCTAGAAAAATTATGATACAGTCCAGTGAGGCTTTTACTCGGCAATATTAGCAAAATTGGATCTACCCATCTGAAAGCAGCGAGTGTAACAAATTGGTAACTTACTTAATGGATTGGTCCGGTAACCTGAATTATGTAATCCTTAGTATGGTAGAAAGTAATAAAAGAGGTAATACATTATAAGTCCCATGCCCCTTTCTGTATCGTAGCCTATAGTTGTCACATGCCAACACGGACTGCTGTAGTCGGTCACTGGCCATAGTGGTGACCAGTCAAAACTAGGGTTGAGCCGATCTTGAGATTTCAGGATCGTTTTTAAAATCTGATTTTCGATCATTTTCCAGCCGATCCCGATCATGAAATTTGCTCAATCACCGTTCGGGATCCGGTCTTTCCCGATCCCGATCGCTCAACCCTAGTTGCTTTATCTTAATAGAGTAGGGTTGAGCCGATCTTGAGATTTCAGGATGGTTTTTAAAATCTGATTTTCGATCATTTTCCAGCCGATCCTGATAGTAAAATTTGCTCGATCACCGATCAGGATCCGGTCTTTCCCGATCCCGATCGCACAACCCTAGTTACTTTATGTTAATGGAGTAGGGTTGAGCCGATCTTGAGATTTCAGGATCGTTTTTAAAATCTCATTTTCGATCATTTTCCAGCCAATCCCGATCGTGAAATTTGCTCGATCGCCGATTGGGATCCGGTCTTTCCCGATCCCGATCGCTCAACACTAGTCAAGACCACTAAGATAGATTGTGTGGCCATTAACTGGCTAAAGAGGTCACATATCTGTGATGGGACACCATTGTCTAAGGCTAGGTACAGAGAATGGGAATCAACAGAACAGGAGCAGCGGTGAATCAGTACGGTACTAGTTCCTTTAATATTTTTTCGTAACAAGGGAAGGTGCAAGAAAAACATGAACCAAGTTAAACAGTTTGAGTGGCAGGATGGGGACTGGAAAGAAAGGGAAGAGGGATAAAGGGGGAGCATTTGGAAAGCACCAGGTCTTGAACAATGGGAAGGAAAGAGCCGATGTCTTGGCGGCAGCAGCGGGGACCACTTTCAATTTCTTTGCTCCCACAATTGGCTGGCTATGGTTCAACAATGATAGTGTTTCTTTCTTCTCCTTATCATTCCTTATGTATGGCTTAAGATGTTATAATGTAGCTTTAATTAATATTTAGTACTAAGGCTCAGATCTACTATACCTTGCACAGAGTTCAGTTACCCTATCTGCAGTGTTAGCTAGAAGAGATTCAGTAATGGAGTTGATCAAACAATTGCAAGCACACGGATCACCATAGACTATAATGGGGTCCATGTGCTTGCTGCCAGATCTCTGCACGGAACATGCGGACAGGAAAGTAGTTCACAATCTAATTTCCTGTCCACATGATTCGTGCGGGCAGTGTGCGGCAAGCACACAAACCCCATGCGGACTCCCCCGAACGGAATACAAACGCAGATGTGAACGAGGGGTTAGGCAAAGAGAAAAGCAGCTGCCAAGCTCGACTGGTGAAACAAAGGATCATGCAAGTGAAATCCAAATGAACCTTTTTGTGCCTTCAGTAATGTCACTCATGGATGCCCTCATACACATTGATTGTTCATGGGTCTTGTCTACATCTACAAGAACTTCGTATTAAAGAATCTAACACTTCCCTGCTTACATCTGCAGTCCAGGTTTCAGCATGAAGGTTTTTGATCTCTGGTATCAGTCCTATCTGTTCTTATTAATGATTATGAATTTTTTAGAAACAGGTTTTGCAACGTGCTGGGAATCTGCAGCTGCCCATTCTGACCTTGGAGCAAATATTTATTAACAAACATTTGTGAACTCCACTTTTTCACCATTTCATTGAACTGTTTTATCTTATTTCTAGGAATCTATCACTAAGGTTTTGCACCCAATGCTTTAAGGCTGAGGCCCCGCTGTATGAATACCATCCACACATTATGGACAAATACACATAGTGGACATGCTGTAAAATCCAAAACTGTCACGATTTTGGAAATTGCAACATATCAATTGTATCTACAGAAACACCGATGGTTTCCCTATAGGTATAATGGAAGCAGAAAGTCCACAGAGGAAAACGTCTCCACGGTTTTTCCCATTATGTGGGCTATTAGCCTAAAGATATGTCGCACTTTTCTGTTTCTCTGTATAATTTACACATAGGTTTTTCATTTATCTAATCCGTACATGTTTTTTTTTAACGTTGTATCCCATATGAATGAAACACAAATCAATGCGTCCCTATGCGGTTAATACTAGTGTTGAATTTGATCACTTATTAAAGCAATCCCAAAAGATGCTTGAAGATACCTAAGGGGATATTTTAGCTACTACAAGTTATACCATGTCATTGGGGATAACTAACTAATAGGATGGGATCTGACAGCTGGGACATCAACAGGGGTCTTGTGTGCCATGTATAAATGAAGGCGCAGGTAGCGCATGCGCTCTACCGCTCCATTCAATTATATTGGACTGTTGGAAATAGCCATGAAGCTTTTCTTCAGCAGTCTTATAAGTACAGGTCACCTGTCATTGCATTGATATAGGACTAACAAGACTTTTGAAAAGACCCATTCTTTTTGAGGTTAAAGAGGTTAAAAATGTTACTTTCTGGCATGTTGGCTAGCTATAAATGGAGGGTCATGGCACCAGATTTCCTTCTGCTGAACACTTTGAAATGGTCCTGGCAGAGGCTAGGGTATGTAATGAAGGACAAGGAAACCATGAGAGCTGCTCATGTACATTGATGGAGCCAACAATTCTCTCTACAGGTAGTCTGATCAATCTGGAACCTGTTACATGTGTGCATGCCCTAACATAGTCACTGGTCCTAGCATCTCCTAACAGCTAGGTTAGACGGTATAGATGGTGGGCAAGTTCTCAAAATGACTATCCTTCTTCTCTCAGTCCATTTATCCACCCCTTCTTAAAGTCTGTCAACTGGGCAAAATGTCTTAGGGTAGTCATGTCTAATTAGTTTATCGATAGGTACACTACCTAAAAGTAGCCTCTGATACCCTTTTTATAAGCCAGTGGGAGAAAACTTTTTATACCCTGTTATGGCAGCACACAATGTTCATTCAGATTATCTCTGTAATCACTTAAATATCTGCCTGAGACATAAATGTAGGCCAAGTTTTGCAGTAATCTATCTGGGTGCATTATATTTTAATATTATTATTTATCAAATGTATAAAGTCTACTCCCTTCTATATACAAAATATATTTAAGTCTATTTGTAGTGCTCTCTCTCTTTTTACTTAAAGGGATTTCCCATCTCCCCGTTTCAGCAGCTTTGCCTGCAGTCTCTTCTTTGCACTTCCTGTATTCCTTATCAAATGGTCAAAGCCATCTCCCCCCAGCTTGCTGAACAGGACACTATGAAGTATCACAATGCTTATTAGGATTGCTAGAAATCTAATATAAATGCTGATTAAATAACATGCACATTCTTCTAGAGAAGGGACTCAGTGTTATCTGTGAGTTTACATAGAGAGATAACAGCCTGGGTTTTATCAGCAAAGTGCAATTAACTGAAAGGCAGAGCTGTAGATAACAGTGAGTGATGTCACTTGTCCTGTCTTATCACACAGGCCCAGCTCTATGGAAACCCTTTATAAACAATGGAAGGAATAATTTCACATAGCAGTAAAATAAAGCCACTTTGCTAAAGCAATGTGTTTTGGAAAACTCTTCAATTTACATAAGCCAGCAGTATACATAGGATCCTTGAGATGGGAATACCCCTTTAACATTCATTGACGCCATACAAAATGGATGCAAAACTTCACATCCTTTCCATTAATATATCTTAAAATGAAAAGATATTGACATTATCATTGCTTCCATGTTTACTTGTTATCACAGCACTATACTTACTTATACAGGGATTGTCCAGCACAATTTTAAATTGCCTGGAATTAATAAAATAACTTATTTACATGGTACAGTAAACACCCTGTAGCTGTAATGCCACAGCACCAGTGGTTCTGCCAAATAAATATATAATATTCTGCATTGATGACATGCCAGCGACTGGTTACAATGGTCCTGTCCTTATGGTCAGAACATCGTTCGTATGGGACCATTAGACTAGGGCAACTTAGCAACTTCTAGTCCCCAAAAAGTTGAGCAGCTCTAGAAGTAGCTGCAGCCTTAGGCCGGGTTCACATGGGAGTTTTTGAAATGGATTTTGACGTGGAGGCCGCCTCAGAATCCGGTCCAAAAAATAGCTAGCCATGACTGGATGCCTGTGCAGTGCATATAGTGCACCCGCATCCAATGGCAGCATTCCGCTCCGGACTAGGCCCAAATGAATGGGCCTCTTTGGGAGGGAGTGTCATGAGGCGCACGTCTGCGACTGATTCAGCCATGCCTAAAGAAAGAGCATTTCGCTTATTTTTTCTACGAGCGGGAAAAAAACACTCGCGGAAAAAGGAAATGACTGGTTCCCATTGAAGCGTCAAAATCCAGACCAAAAAACTCCTGTATGAACATGGCCTTAAGTTCGCAATAAGATTCAATTCACTTACATTGGAGAAGAAGCCACATGAGGGTTCACCAGTAGAGATGAGCGAGTAGTACTCGATCGAGTAGGTATTTGATCGAATACTATGGTATTCGAAATACTTGTACTTGATCGAGTACCACTCGCTGTTCGAATGTAAAAGTTCGATGCAGAACCAGCATTGATTGGCCAAATGCTATACAGTCGGCCAATCAACGCTGGTTCTTCTCCTACCTTTAGAAGTCTTCTCCGTGCAGCTTCCCCGCAGCGTCTTCCGGCTCTGAATTCACTCTGACAGGCATCGGGCCTGGGCAGAGCCGACTGCGCATGCCCGCTTGTAGTGCGGACATGCGCAGTCGGCTCTGCCCAGGCCCGATGCCTGGCAGAGTGAATTCAGAGCCGGAAGACGCCGCGGGGACGCTGCACGGAGAAGACTTCTCGGAGGATCCAGCCCGACCCTCACTCGTGGACTTGGTAAGTATAATTTGATCGAATGTTGCCTACCCCTGAAACGAGCATTTTCCCCCTATAGACTATAATGGAGTTCGATATTCGATTCAAGTAGTCGAATATTGAGGGGCTACTGGAAACGAATATCGAACCTCGAACATTTTACTGTTTTCTCATCTCTATTCACCAGGTAACATTTGGCACATTTCCTGCATCTACTTTATCTACTCAGTTGGTTCACACTGTCAAATACATATCAATCATGCGTATTACTATCTTAGTACTAATTAGTAGTTTAATGACTTACAATATTCATCAGAAGTTTTTTAACTATTTAATTCATCTGATGAATGGAAATTATTTTAGGTTTCAGAAGGGTCTACCATAAATATGCTACGTCTGAATTGGTTAGCGGTAGGATTTATTTTTTTTACAGCATTCTCTGTGGTATAAATGACGTGTTCATTTTAATACCAAATCTTTTTCAATGTTTTAGACTTTTTCATAATAAATAGACTTTAAAAACTAGCTTGTTTTGTGTCACAATATTCTGAGAATAATATTTCATTTTTCATTTTCTGGGTAGCAGGGTGAGTTCTTTTTTTTTTTTTTTTTTTTTTTAATGGACTTTTCATTGGTACCATTCCATTGGTACGTATGACATTTTGATTGCTATTTAGTCAAATTTTTCAGACAACCTGGATAAAAAAAAACAAAAACAGTAATTCTGGCAGATTTTTACGGTGCAGTATACATTATATGTTAAAGGGGTTGTCCGGCCTACAATTGTATTTATTCATTAATCTGGGAGAGGCGGCAAAAATAAAAGAAACCCGTACTCACCTCTCCCTGGTGCTCTGATGCCTGTACTGCATCTCCGTTGTTGTCTTCTGGCCAAAGTATCTGCCCCACATGACAGCTGAGGCCAATCAGTGGCCTCAATAAAGGGAAGCCGAGGCGTCATTACCTGTGATGTCCCAGTTCCTTTCCTGAGGCCGCTGTTTGGCCTTAGCAGTCATGTGACTACTGAGGCAAATCAGCAGCCTCAAGAAGAGAACGGGGAACGTCACCACCTGTGACATCCTTGGTGCCTTTCCTGAGGTTGCTGATTTCCCTAAGCAGTCACATGGCTGCTAAGGCCAAACAGTGGCCTCAGGAAAGGAACTGGGACATCACAGGTAGCGACGCCTCTGGTTTCCTTTATTGAGGCCACTGATTGGCCTCAGCTGTCATGTGGGGCAGATACTTTGGCCATAAGACACTAACGGAACTGCAGGACAGGACCACGCAGGGAGGCCTTAGCAGAAGGGATTTGGAATGTCACAATCGACCAGAAATTCATGAACAAAATGGAAGCCGACCGGACCACCCTGGGAGGACACCGGAGCATTGGGGACAGATGAGTATGTTTTTTTTTTTTTTACCTCCCCTGGCCTAATTGGAAAATATTACTTAGCTATAGACTTATAGAGGAGAGGCAAACAATATTTTGTAGTGTTGGGTCCTTCATATTTAGCCCTATTAAATAGAACCTATATCAAAAGCAGACATGAGAAATAATAATGTTAGGTCATGTGGTATAGCTAATAAAAAATAGCGCTATGAAGTATTATCCACATATCACATACTGTATAAAATGCTACTTTCCCAGAACAGCAGAGTATGAATTAACACTGAAGATATTGGCTTGAGTTTGGCTTGATACTTTCCAGAAGATTCATTCATTCATTGCTGTTTCTTAGAGATCCTTTCCTTGGAGCCATCTTGAATATTAATTAACGGTTAGATAGGAATTCCAGAAGGTGAATGTTGTCCTATGTTGTCCTATGTCCTACTCAATAGTTTCAGTTCTTTATCTCGGGTTAAAAAACCAATTCCTTTGGTACTTCCCAAGGAAATCCATCTCTACCAAAATGCCCATAACATGCAGTATTCTGGTATATAGGCTTCTTCAAATCAAGATCCCTGTCAAAAGATACAAAGTGCAAGTGTCAAAGACTATTATATCTGTATGTATTATTTAGTATCTCTTGTATATATTAGAATGGTTCATACTGCCATCATTTTAGTTTATTGCTTTGATTTGTAATTGGATTAGAGCAATGGACTGATGCAAACGGATCCCCCTCTTGACTGTATCCACTTCCATTCATTGTAATGCATAAAACAAGTCAGAAGTTTTCATCCGTTTTTTTTAATACAGGTTGGAACATTAAACAAACGACGAAAAAAAACCTTCTGACTTGTTTTTCACACTAACGTTGGGGGACTGTTCAGGAACTACATCCCCCGTTCCTCTTAAAGTCCTGGGCGGAAACCGGGCAGACCCCATTATAGTGTATGAGGTCTGTGGGTTTCCGCAGGTAACCGCTTTTTCAACAGACAGGGTTTTGGTTTTTCAGGTCCCCAAGCAGAGTAGAGGAACGGAAACCCATACACTAGTGTGAATGGAGTCACCAGTCTTTGAATTGGCATTTCAATCCGTTGCTCTGATCCTGTTACGGATGAGAGCAACTGACTTCAGATGGCAGTGTGAACTAAGCCTTATTGGAAGATGAATTATACATTATAAATGACCAAGGAACATTTAAACAATTTAACCTTTCGAGGGGTTGTCCATAAATAGAGAAAAAGGGGTTGCTTAAGGCTGAGTTTAGACGGGGTATTTTGGTCAGGATTTTGAGGCCGTATCCACCTCAAAATTCTGACCAAAAAGACGGCTCCCATTGATTTCAACCGGAGGCGGTCAGTTCTTTTTTCCAGGATCCGGATGTGATCAGGGTGATCTTGTCTATCAGATGATGCAGGTTATTGGGTTTTTCACATCTAGTGAATAGTCCTCTTCAAACTTGCTTTTAACTTTGCATGAAGTTGAGGAGCTGTCGTTTTGTGTTTTCAGATTAGAATTCAACAAAGTACTTTTCTGTCCCTTGCACCTAGCTTTGACTTGAGACTACAGCTGCATCTATTTGCTGACATTTTGCCATTTTTCCACCCATCAACTCAGTAGCTCGAGCCACAGACACCCCTACCAGGTACACAGACAAAATTAGTCCCCCTTAGGACTTTGGCAGATCTGACATATCCTGCCCCTAAAATAATGATCTTAAAGCGTTGTGTCTGAGAAAAGGGGACTTACCGATGATAGCAGGTTTGTCAGGAAGAGTTAAATCTGACTATGAAAAATAGGGGTGTCCTTGTTATGCATTGTGAAATGTTTGTTGCTAACTAGAGGGTCACTGTAGTATTTGATCAAGGCAGGATTTAATCACTTTACCTGACAATGACTCCAGGTCTCAGATCAAAGTTCTTATTGACGATTTCCAATAGCTCCTTCTCAGTTTTCTCAGAAGTCCCATAAGTGAATAGTGAAACGGATAATGGAAAGGCAACACCAATGGCATAAGACACCTAGAAAACCAATAGAATAATATAATTGTATTATAACCTATATATCTAGTTACCAGGTGGTTTATTGGGTAAACTATTAATATCTCTGTGACGTCCATGCTCTGTGCTTGCTAGAATACTACCTAGCTTCCTGTTTACCTCCTGTGCACACTCTCCTGCTGACACTCTCCATACTGATGACCTAAAGACAGAATGGGTCATTAGGGGTGATCTGACAGCTGGGGGAAAACTTAGGCAATGGCTCTAGGAGTGGTCCTAAGTCAAACCAGATTGGTTATGTCACAGTGCACCTACAATCTGTTGTCTGTTAATTAAGGTTGAGCGATCGGGATCCAATCCCGCCTAAAAAAGATTGGGCACAGAATTCCGATCCTGATCGCTTAACTTACCTGCACAGAAGCGCTGCCGCTCCCCGTTGTTCTCGCTCCTCTTCTCTCTACTTCACATGGTTGCAGAGTGCCGTGTACACCCCGGCCTCCCAGGCCCTGTACCCGCCCACACTCGCCTAAGCCACAACAAGCCTGCCTACTTCCAGCATCAGTAACATTACCCTGGGAGACGGAGGCATGCATGGCGCTCTGCAAGCATGTGAAGTAGAGAGAAGAGGAGCGAGAACAATGGGGAGCGGCAGCGGTTCTGTGCAGGAAAGTGGGGGGGACTAAGTAGCTGAGGGATTTTTTAATCACTATAACAGTGTGGAGTCCAAAAAATGAAGCGTTCAATTTTTGAACTTCATGCTGTGTAGTGAATAGAATCATTTTTAAAATCCGATATTCAATCATTAAAAAATCCCATTGACTTGCATTAGGATCGGAAATGGGATCGGGATCAGGTTCAGATGGAAAATGATCGGAAATCGGATTTTAAAAATGATCCTGAAATCTCAAGATCGGCTCGACCCTACTGTTAATATCTCTAGAAAGAAAAAGCAACCATACCTGAACCAAGACACGATGACAGAGCTTGGCATGCACCAAAGACTTAGCAACCCAGCGGGCAGCATAGGCAGCAGAACGATCTACTTTTGTATAGTCTTTCCCTGAAAAAGCTCCTCCACCGTGGGCACCCCATCCTCCATAAGTATCCACAATGATCTTACGACCTGTGACACCAGCATCTCCCTGTAATAGACCAAATTGTTTTCTATTACAAAGAACAGATAATTGGAAAAAAAATCAACAAATAAGTGCGATAAATAAATTTATAATTTCTGGGCACATTCAGAAGTTGCAAGAAAAGTCACCTGAGGACCACCAATAACAAAACGGCCACTTGGTTGTAAATGGTATACAGTCTTGTCATCCAGATACTTGGCAGGAACAACAGGTTTTATTACTTTCTCCTTTAAGGCCTCCCGCATGTCATTCAAAGAGATGGTCTCATCATGCTGCACTGATATTACAATGGTATGAACCCGGACGGGAATGACAGCGCCATTCTGCTGAATGTACTTCACCGTAACCTGAACAACAAAAGATTAGTCAGTATATGTCTTGTATACAGTATATGTAGATATTGTCTTTGGTAACAATAACTGAAGAAACAAGGAAAAGGAATAAACCTGGAAAAGAGGAGGAGGGAGCTGATGCTGCAGTGTCTGAGCCTAAGCTTGGGAGGCTTATGCTGTGAGAGGGAGGGGACAAACCAGATCGTGACACTGGATTGGTCAGATTATGCAGCACAGTTATAGAGAGACAATAAACATTTCCATAAATTATGGAGCAGGTAAGAATAGTCCCAAATGCTACAAATTATAGACAATATGGCTGCTGTGCTACATCTAACACACATCTAACACACATCTACAGCTATACAAGTATAAAGTGACTATTGTATGGGGTGTGTCTTGTAAGTTTCGAGTTGTACATTGTAAAACTCTATATATTGTATTGTAGTTGACATCTGCGGCCTAATAAATCTGCAATGGATAGTGAGTGCTTGACAAATCTATTGGTGCGCATATGGATGAGTTCACATGTAAATACTTGCCAATACAAGGGGCTATTTGTTTATGCAGCTGCTGGAAGCTGTACATTTACTGCTCAAGGACTGAAATCTGGAGCAACAGGTGGTGGAAACACGTGTGGAGTGAAATATTACTGCTATAGATTACAAGGAAGCCTATATAACTTTAACATAGACATAGTAGCAATATACTGTATCATGTCAAGACCTCGTTTCCATTGAAGCTAATATATTTTTTAGACTTTGTTTCACCAGCCGTCTTCTCCAGTTCCCCATAGTGGAGATGCATTTTTGGCTGCAGGAAAACAAAATGCTGCATTGTACAGTCCCAGCATAGCGGATGAGATTTCATGAATCTCACCCACATACTGAAGAAAAAACAAGATCTGCGGAAAGGCCGCATATTCAAAAACACTTGCGTTTTTTGAAAATTGCTACATTTTAGCTACAAAATTTCAAGCTTTTTCATTACATATTGAATAGGGGACTAAGGGTACGTTCACACGGAGTAACGTGCCGCGTGATGTGGCACGTATACGGCGTGTGAGACTTTGCGCGCTGTAAACACTCCCATTGATTTCAATGGGAGTTAGGATAGTATACGCAGCGTTATTTTGCGGCCGCAAAATAACGCAACGTATACGATCCTAATTCCCATTGAAATCAATGGGAGCGTTTATGGCGCGCAAAGTCTCACACGCCGTATACATGCCACATCACGCGGCACGTTACTTCATGTGAACGCACCCTCAAGCAGAAAAAATGCAACAAAAATTTTTTGTTGTGTTTTTTTGCATAATGTTCTCTAGCTGTGATTTGCAATATGTGGCTTCATCCTTGGTTGACATCTACGTTTGGTAATCCGTTTGGGGAGTCTGCATGGGGACCCCCTGAACGGACTATCGAATGCATTTGGAAGCAGTGTGCAGTGAAAGCACACGGACCCCATAGACTACTATGGGATCCATGTACTTGCCTCGAGATCTCCACACCAGTCAAGCAGACAGAAAAGTAGATCGTGAAGTACTTACCTGTCCGCATGTTCCCTGCGGAGATCTCAAACTATTCACAATAAATATGATACCGCAAACAATGTTACTGTAGCTACTGTAATGAGATTCTCCATGACACCTACCTGTGTTTTGGAATCTGCCCTAAGCCAGGGAAGATCGCCGCTGCGTCTTAATTCTGCTAGTTTTGCGTTTAGCTTGTGTGCGAGCACAATAGTCAAGGGCATACACTCCTCTGTCTCATCGGTTGCATAGCCAAACATCAGACCCTATGTAAACAAAAAAGCAAAATTTTAGGGATTATTTACCAGTAATATTATTAACTATAGATGAGCGTGTAGTATTCGATTGAGTAGGTATTCGATAGAATACTATGGTATTCAAAATACTCATACTCATTCGAATACTACTCCTATTCGCAGTAAAGATTCGATTCAGAACCAGCTTGATTGGCTGAATTCTATACAGACCACAATGGAGACTGCTGTGGTCCGATCTTAGACTCCTCCTATTCACAGACGAGCCTCCGGCAGAAACAGCGTTGATTGGCTGAATGCTGTACCACTGGCCAATCAACGCTGGTCAATGCATTCCTATGAGAAAAAAGTCAGCTCCCGCATAAACGCAAGCTGCCAGCTCTCCCGACTAGCAAAGACACATACTATACTATACAGTATAGCATTCGGCCAATCAATGCTGTTTCTGCAGGATGAGTAAGGGCCAGTTCACATTAGTGCTTGCCTCCCGTCCGGAAGGAGTCCGCAGGAGGACCCCCCGAACGGAATATCAGCGCAACTGCAAGCGCTGTTAAAGCGCACAGACCCCATAGACTATATAGACCCTCCTAAACACTCTCCTCCTGCTACTCGTGGACTTGGTGACTCTCCTTTAGGTGAATAGTGGTTTCCCCTGAAACGAGCATTTTTTCCCATAGACTATAATGGGATTCAATATTCGATCGAGTAGTTGAATATTGAGGCTCTACTCGAAACGAATATGGAATCTTGAATATTTCACTACTCGCTCATCTCTATTATTAACAGATCCAGTACAAAGTCATCTATGTATTTCAGGGTCACACAAACCATTTCCGCTGCTACATCATAAGGGTGGGGCCCCTCGTACATTTTGCTATGGGACCCTATAACGTCTGTGTGCACCCCTGCTCCATTCACCGGTCACCTGGGCACAATAGCGACGCCTGCACAATGATTTCTATGTAAGATGTCCTAAATGCCTGAAATGCTTGTTGTATGTTTGTAAGTCTCACCTGATCGCCAGCTCCAATATCTTCCTCTTTTCGGTCTAAATGAACCCCTTGTGCAATATCAGGAGATTGTTGTTCCAAAGCAACAAGAACATTGCAAGTTTTATAGTCAAAACCTGTGGCAGAGAAAAAATATATGAATATCCAATTTAAGATGTGACTATAATCAGTCAATAATAATTCTAATAATATTTTACATAATACTAACATAAGTGAAATTCACTTTCATATAAGCCACCAACCTTTTTCCGAATCATCATAACCAATGTATTTTATGGTGTCACGAACCACTTTCTGATAATCCACGACTGCTCTAGATGTTATTTCCCCGCAAAGAAGAACCATTCCCGTTTTACATACGGTTTCTGGAAGATAAATAAGAAGTCGCAGGTAGTAAGATGATCTGACTCTGAGACAGTATATGGCTGCCGCAGTGATCAAGTGGTCGCCCCAGGTCTAGTTTCTGGCACGCACAGCTGACTTTGCCAAGAGGCGCCATTCCCAGATGGACATTTCTCCTATAGTGGCTTTAAGATTAAGACCCCACGGGACAATACGCAGCGCTAAAGGATGCGGAAAAAAACGTGGCGGTAACACATCGCGGTTCTACTCACAATGCTTTGAACACAGAGTTTTCCTCCGCGGACTTTCTGTTAGCATTATATCTACGGGGAAGCTGCCGGCGTTTCCGTAGATATAATTGACATGCTGCGATTTCCAAAACCGCGCCAGTTTTGGAAATCACAGCGTGTCCCTACTGCAGTTTTTACCGCAAAGTGAGCATCGGATTCGTATGAATCCCATCCACTTTGCATTTACTGTAAAACACCACGATTTTTCCCGCAGCGTTTCCGCCCCATGGAGCCGCGGCCTAATCATTTACGCTAGTTTACTGGTGTAAATAATCCCTGAAATCTATTCTAGCCATGAGCTTGTGTAGATTTTACTATAGGCACATGGCCCACTATAGGATTACCTGATTTATGAAGGGACATGTGTCTCTTCACTTTCTCGGGTAACACACGACATATGGATAAGTGATTAAGCAGACACGTCAGATGAGCTGACACATCCCCTTTAATAAATGTGAGCATTGAGTAAGCAGGACAGTATTCTTGAGGATTCTCTCTGCTATAGGATGAATGTACAGTTGGCGCAACGACTAATATTTAAGGAATGTTTCACGTTGCTTGTTACATCCTTGCCATAGGGCGAGTAGATATTTGTCCAAATGTGGTGGTGCCCGTGTTCTAGCAAAGGCTGTCGTAAGCGTGTGCAAGGTTTCATCTATGACCTGGCATCATACAGCAAAGATTTTATCACTCCTTACCACAGGCAACCTTGGCATCAGGATCTTGTTTCAAATGGGCATCTAGGACAGCGTCACTTATCTGATCACAGATCTTGTCTGTAAGAAAAGGAAAAAGTTAATTCTATTGGTATCTCCTGCTTCAGCCTTTGTGGTCCAGTTTTCCCCATTCCCCTGCACTATGATAGGCCGCCCATGAATAAGAGTGGCGCCATGTCTCAAAGAAAGCAGATATGTGTTTCTACTTTCAAACAAGATAAAATGATGCACCAATAAATTGATACATCTATCTATCTATCTATCTATCTATCTATCTATCTATCTATCTATCTAGGCATGGGTACCTATATAGAAATAGAGGTGGAAAGTAACATTTTACTTTAATTTTCTGCAAACACATACAGTATATCCTTATCTCTGGTCATAACATGATGGATTAGTAAAGCTATAGTTGTTTCAGGTGTCTTCTTTCCCTAGAGTACTAGAAACCACTGCCAGGATTTAGTGCATGGAACGTTTCTATGAAAGAGATGAAGAACAAGACCTATTTTTAAACCCATCTCCTCTTACAAAACGTCCAGTGCCAACGACCCATCCCATGGGTTACACTACGTTACCAGCTCCAGTATATGAGTTAGGTGAGGACACAAGGCCACATTCACATTAGCAGTTTTGTTTACATTATTTAGCCTATGGTTTGTCCATTTATAATGAATCCTATTCACTTCGAGGGCATTCCATTAAAGTTGGAAGGATCCAGTTTCCAAAGTTTGGGACTATTTTCTTTCTTTTTGGAAATAAAAGAAAGTTGCATGCAATTTAAGTTACATGCACATATTAGATGTTAGTCGACCAAAATGACTGATATTGGCCATGTCAACTTTTTTTTTTTTTTTTTTTTAATTAAATTTTTTTTTTGTAAATTTCTCCCTTTTGCTTCAGCAGTTTAATGTTGACGGTGGGATCGTTCCTCTACATGATCCCATCATTGATTGACCTCAGTGTGGCCAGTCTATATGTGATCTGTGTTAAAGGGGCTCTATCACTAGATTTTCACGCTTTTAGCCAAATATATGCCTGCATAGCCTTTAGGCCGGGGCCCCACAGTACGTAAACGCAGCAATTTGCCCGCAGTGGAGACGCTGCAGGAAAAATCACGGCATTGTACAGTGCAGGCAAACTGGATGGGATTCATGCGAATCCCATGCCCACTTTACCAAAGAAATCGCAGTGCGGACACACTGCGATTTGCAAAGCTGTTGTGGCTTTGCAAATCGCAGCATGTCAATTATATCTATGGAAATGCCGGCGGCTTTACCGTAGATATAATGTTAAGAGAAAGTCCTCAGAGGAAAACTCTGTGAACTTTCTCTTAAAAGCGTTGCAGAAAATACCGCAATGCATTCACGCTTTAGCGCTGCAATTATGGGGCCTTAGCCTTAAAAAGTTTATTCAGGTGTTACTATTAGTTTATAAAAAAGACCCCCCAGTTTTTGTTAATTGCCATGGAAATCGATATGCAAACCAGCTCCACCGTGCACGGTTCCGTCCACCCCCTTGCGTCATACCTTCTGGATGCCCAATGCTGCCTCCAAGCCCTCCACCTCCTGCTTGTTCATAGTCGGCGGTTTCTATTGAAATCACAGGCGTGTACAGTAGTGCTCCCTCCAGCACACTACTGCACACGCTCCAGCGCCATTTTCCCGTAGAGAACATTGCGAGCTGGTGCTGGGGCATGCGCAGTAGCGCGCCGGAGGGAGCATGTGACTTCAGTAGAAACCACTGACAATGGAGGTGAATAAGCAGGAGGAGGAGGGCTTGGAGGCAGCGGTGGACATCCAGAAGGTATGACGCAAGGGGGTGCACGGAACGCCCACCGTGCACGGTGGAGCTGATTTGCATATCGATTTCCATGGTAAATAACAAAAACGGAGGGGTCTTTCTACAGTGTGATATATATAATGTAATTATAATAGATCTCATATATAAGATATATGTTATTATATATGTTATATACTGTACTTATACTCAATTGCCAGATCACAGTCCTACCAATATTATTGAGCATAACAAAGCTGAGAATTTAATATGTTACATGACATTAGACATTAGAAGCATGGTTCTGTGCTTTCTAATGCCTGAGATATGTGTTTGATGTCCCCACCACCACCACCAATCTCTGTATTGCGGCAATACTCATGCCAATAGAGAAACAGGGGACAGAAAGTGAATGTCAGCACAGGATTTCACAGAAAGGAGTTAAAATGATAATAAAGAATATCACTACATGTATTATTGATACAAATGCTGCCAGAAAATCAAAAATGGTGCAACAGGTTAGGTCCACTTTTAAAGACGTGCTTGGAGATATCTCCTTCTAATAAGTAACAAGAAGGAGAAGAAAATTGCTTAGTTCTGTGCATTTCACAAAGCGCATGGCCTTCACTCTCGCTGCTAATTCCTACACTCTGTATTTGCTTTTTGATGCAAAATTCAGATAGTTTACTTTTTAGATAAGTTGTCTACATGCAAGACCTTTGTGTACAGTAGTAAAATGTACTATTAGCAAAAAAATATAAATTCCAGGGCAAAGAGTTCTCACAAGTCACCTACAGGTAAAAGGTAATGTAGCCTTCCATTCAATAACATTTTATTATTTTCCTGCAAGTGAGATTATTTCAGGATTCTATCAATTTCATAATTCTTCTTACCCCATAGTGGCCCCTGCACACACACTATTATGCCCCATAGGGGCCCCGGCACACACACTATTATTCCCCATAGGGGCCCCGGCACACACACTATTATGCCCCATAGTGGCCCCTGAACACACACTATTATTCCCCATAGGGGCCCCGGCACACACACTATTATGCCACATAGCGGCCCCTGCACACACACTATTATGCCACACAGCGGCCCCTGCACACACACTATTATGCCCCATACTGGCCCCTGCACACAGTATTATGCCCCATAGTGGCCCCTGCACACACACTATTATGCCCTATAGTGGCCCCTGCACACACTATTATGCCCCAAAGTGACCCCTGCACAGACAGTATTATGCCCCATAGTGGCCCCTGCACACACACTATCATATAATAGTAAATAGGGTGCATTATCTGCTGGGGTTTCTCTGGGCCCCCTGGCATCTGCTGCCACTTCTACCCCAGTATATACACCCCTGCAAGGAAGTAGTGGGTGTCTCTAGCATCTGTAAATGTTCAAGCATCTTGCTCCAATCCTTGGCATGTGGGAGAGACATAAAAGCCACATTGAAAGCAAAGTTTTTTCACAAGATGAAACCTGAATATCGGATCAATAGATGTGGGCTGATTGTCCAATTCCTCCTATCCGTCGATGTGCCAATTATCTCCACTTGTTGCAAACAGAGTGCTGCAGAATGCTTGAATTGAGAAACCTTGGCTTATCCAACCATCAGATGGCTACATGCCTAGGCCGAGATTTCAGCACTGTTCATTGCATGTGCCAGCGGTTTGGAGAACAGCAATGAACTGGAATGAGAGCAAGAGGTGAGTGAAGGCGAACTTGTACATAGACAGTTTGTCTGTTTAGAAGAATGGTGATCTACTCTGTACCACAAGTGAGATTGGACATTACATCCTGAGCCTAGAGAGGCAAATCGTGTTGACACAAACCATCAGAAGTTGTTTGCATGACATTGAGCTAAGGACCAGTCATCCAGCTATGAGTGTTTCATTGACTGCACTCAAGAGTGCTCAAACCTTGGTGGCTTATACAAAGTGACATGGCATGCAATATCTCCGGACTTGTCTCCCTTTAAGCACATCTGGGACATCATTGGTCGGCCATTGCATAGGAAGCTGCCATATTGATCCTGTGATTTACAGATTACAGATTTTTTTCTTGGTATTGCAATTTCACTTTTAAGAAGTGTATATATGGCTGCTTGTTTTGTGAAACAGCACCACTTCGCCCAGAGGTTGTGTCAGGTATTGCAGACGTGGCTCATTAACAAAATTGTTATTTCGTAGTTGTAATGATATAGAGAAAATCAATTTTTAATATAGTACATGAACTTTTTGATCCACAAGTTAGCTCATAAAGCCCCTGAATTAAAATATGCCCCCCAAAAAGTATTTGGCAACATGTTGTGTAGAAGTCATCAACCTTTCTGAACCTGATAAAGAGTAGCGATTGTAAGGGTACAACTTTGACTCAACAGATTTTGGAGGAACTTTGTTACTATGTAACTGAGTGTCTTTACCCAATAAGCGGCACAGCAAATAAACATCACATAACATTTGTGTCCTTGAGTAAAAGTGTTTACTGTTCACAACCAACGCATTCACAAATATATCTAAAATGTCACAGGCCGTGTTCCAAAAAAATCTAAAAAAAATGTCACTATGATGCAAGGCTGTATAAGCATACATGAGGCTCCAGCGTTACACTGATCAGCAAAATGTATTGCAATATTTCTCACATTATAAAACCGGAGCCATTGAGGTCATCCAGACATGTCCTGCATGTTTTATGCCAAGTTTGATGCCCAACTTTTGGCCCTCATGTGCCTGTTGTGGGACTGCCAAGGAAAGGCAAATTCATATGGAGCAGCTGCCTTCCTCTGGATAATTCCTAGGCATCAGCGCTCCGATACACTGGCTGAATACAAAATAGTTACACTCTTCTATTTACTCCTCAATGTGATCATTTTCTCCTATTGTTTTGAATGTTTGTTGCAGTGTGTCAGCCCAGCCAGTGCTATTAGTTCCTCTGGTTACTTATGAGTTAACATTAGTAGCTTCTCTGAGCGTGTTAGTTATATTCTGTTTACTGATTATATATTTCTGACCTTGGCTTTTCCCTTTGACTATTCTTCTGACTCTGATTCTGTACTTCTCTGCCCAATTGGTTCTGACCCTTGGCTCTCTTAATTACCCGTTCCTGTTTGTTTGTCTTGTCTGTGTTGTGTTTTACTCATATTATAAGAAGGGACTGTCGCCAAGTTGTCCTCTGCTGCCTAGGGTAGTTGAGGCAAGTAGGTAGGGACTGGGGGTGGGTCTAGCATTAGAGCTCACTGTCTCAGTTGTTTTTCCCCCTAGGTTCTTGCAGCAGTTACTGGGGAACTGCTTAACTGCCAATTCCCTAACAGTAATACATATGTATGAATATTTGTATTTCTACCTCATGGCCCAGCCTTGGCTGAATTCTATATATGACCTTTTCATGGAGTTTAGAGTCACAATATATCAAATTCAATACCATTTTTACATCCAATTTACATGAACATGTAAATGATTTTTTGAGCTATATAAAGCTGACTGTTCAGATCTAAGATAAGTAATTTCCATCCATTTTGTTTATTGAAAATCTAGTGGTAGTCCAACAATTCTCCTTCTGTTTATTGGTGCCTCTGTCTAGTCATGTTAACTACTACATGTAAGCACTAGTTTGCCAAAATTAGTCAAAATGGACAAAATTATTATAAAGTACTATACATGCAACTAAGTTCTCAGTAAGATAAAGAAGATTACCACGTAACTGACCCATATACACGGACATTGTTGGGAAAGATTTGTGAATGTTATCAGAGTATGTGCTTATGTTTGACAGTATTCCAATATTTACACTCCAATATATCTCCAATGCAAATGTTTGGACATTAAAGTTATTTTCTGGGTACAGAATATTGACAGTCCATAGGATATGCTATCATGGGGTCTACCTACCAGTTGTGTAAAGGAGCTGTGGTATTTAAGTGAGTGCCACAGTCCCTTCATTGTTTACACTGCTATCTACAACTCATCTGAATCTCAATGGCTGCAAAATAAAGAAACAATGTGAAGAGTACTAACTTCAACTGTTACTAAGGTTGAGCGATCGGGATTGGGAAAGATCGGATCTCGATCAGTGATCGAACAAATTTATCAATCGGGATCGGCTGGAAAATGATCGAAAATCAAATTAAAAAAACAATCCTGAAATCTCAAGATCGGCTCAACCCTACTCAATAAACATAAAGTAACTAGGGTTGATCGATTGGGATCGGGAAAGATCGGATCCCAATCGGCAATTGAGAAAATTTCACGATCAGGATCGGCTGGAAAATTTTAAAAAGGATCCTGAAATCTCAAGATCGGCTCAACCCTAACTGTTACAGTGACATATCAGGCATAAATAAGTGGTTGAAAGTTTGTGAACCCTAAACATTTTATGTTTCTGCACACATTTCATACAAGTCCTAAAAGTAGACAAAGAGAACCACATCAAACAGGTGAATCAAAAATATTAGGGTCAGTGCACACGTAGTTTTTTGGCGCTGATTTTGACACGGAATCCGCCTCAAAATCAGCCTCCAAAAAGAGCCTCCCAATAGTTCTATTGGAAAGCTTCTTTAGGAGTCTGATTTTGAGGCAGATTCAGCATCAAAATCAGTGCCAAAAAACTCTGCGTGCACTGACCCTTAGACTTAGTAATTTATTTAAATTAGAAAGTGAAACTATATCACATATCTGTGAGTGACATAAGTATGTGAACCTTTAAGATTTATAGATAATTTAAAGATGAAATAAGAATCAGATGTTTTCAATCAATAGAATGACAACCATGTGTACATAGGCAACCTGGTTAAAGAATATGATCTACCAAGTCTGATCTTCTCAACACATGTTCCTAGAAGTGTATCACTGCACAAACAAAGGAGATATCTGAGGACCTCAAAAGAAGAGTTGTTGATGCTCATGAAGTTAGACAAGGTTACAAAACCATCTCTAAAGAGTTTAATCTCTATAAATCCACAGTCAGACAGATTGTGGACAAATGGAGTGAATCCAAGACCATTTTTATCCTCTTCCAGGAGTAGTCAACCAACAAAGATCACACCAAGGTAACACACCAACATAAGAGCTGAAACTGTTCAGTATGGAGAAACGGGCTACAATTCCTCCAAGCCAATGTCTGGCCTATTAACAATGACTGGAAATGTTTAGATGAAGTTACTGCCCACAAGAGGGTCATTCCATATACTGAAAGCCAAGAGTCACGTGCGTTGACTACTCACAGATATGTGATATTAGATCATTTCTTAAAAAATTTTTGTTTGATTTTGTTTTTTTGTAATCTTCTTTTAGTCCTTGGGTGAAGCTATATATATACGGTTGTATACACTTTGCAGTACTAGTCACTGTGTTGGCCTTTGTCCATAGTAAATTAGTAACTCCAAACCTTAGTTCAGTACTTTTAACTTCTAGATGACTGTGTGATAAACCCCGTGAATAGTCTCCGGTCTCTGCTTTCTTTGAAAGTATCAGGGTCATGAGTGAATGGCTGCTAGGAATGCCACATGCCATTCATGGCAGTTTGAAGAAGACATAGTTGGGCAGTAAGCCAACGCCTGAAGTGTCATAGTGAATTACTGCTGTGAACATGCATATGTCACGGATACAGCAGATATTTATGCACACGTGTAGCCCTCAGTGCATGTACGGTAATTCCTATGCACGAAATCATGTAAGCAGTTGCTAGAAGACTGTGTAGTCAATGATACTAGACTGGTCAAACTTTAGAAGAAACCTAAATCGCTACGACTACCATTAGGCTAAATTTTTAGCTCATTCTGCTTTTTTCTACAGATACATATTTAGCTGACTCTTTGTTACCTCCGGACCTATCGTACTTACCAGGATGTCCTTCTCCCACTGACTCCGAAGTGAACATGAAAGCTCCAACATCTTCCACGTGGTGGTCACCGTCTACTGGCCCATTCATGGTGTGGCTTTAATGTAAGGTGTTGAGCAGCTCGCGTTGTACTTGTTCAGACCTGACAGCTGATGGTCTTTTTTTTAACTCAGCGAGGCAGCTAGATCTTGTTACTGCTAGTAGCTCAGTAACTTGACTGTGTGTGTTTTAGGCTGGGCCCGCCTATTCCCGTGTCACGGTTCAGTTTAGCTGTCAGTCAGGCAGGCTCTCCTATATACGGGAAGTAAAAAAGTTTTTCAATGACCATGTGAGAAAACTGGAACAAATATTTGTCCAGCAAGAAATCACGATGTGTCTCCACTTGTTTGTATATTAGCTCAATGAGAATTTTAAGGGATGATAATTCTAGAAAATGAACATAATGGATATTATGTAAATATTCTAGACAATCTATCTGCTTACGTTTGGATTAAGTCTGTATTTTTCATAGTACAATGATCACAAGGTAAATAATAGGACATATTATATTGGGAAAGGTTTTTGTCTGGGATTACAGGGAATCTATAGCTTGACTCTTTGTACTTATCTTGAGAAATGTTTTATGTAAATTCACAACATATAGTTACACATGCAGTGTATACTTTGTATTGTTTTTACTGTACAGTGAAGAAGGTGTATTGGTAGATAGATAGATAGATAGATAGATAGATAGATAGATAGATAGATAGGAGATAGATAGATAGATAGATAGATAGGAGATAGATAGATAGATAGATAGATAGATAGATAGATAGATGATAGATAGATAGATAGATAGGAGATAGATAGATAGATAGATAGATAGATAGATAGGAGAGATAGATAGATAGATAGATAGATAGATAGATAGATAGATAGATAGATAGATAGATAGATAGGAGAGATAGATAGATAGATAGATAGATAGATAGATAGATAGATAGATAGATAGATAGATAGATAGATAGATAGATAGATAGATAGGAGAGATAGATAGATAGATAGATAGATAGATAGATAGATAGATAGATAGATAGATAGGAGATAGATAGATAGATAGATAGATAGATGATAGATAGATAGATAGATAGATAGATAGGAGATAGATAGATAGGAGATAGATAGATAGATAGATAGATAGATAATAGATAGATAGATAGATAGATAGATAGATGATAGATAGATAGATAGATAGATAGGAGGGATAGATAGATAGGAGATAGATAGATAGATAGATAGATAGATGATAGATAGATAGATAGATAGATAGATAGATAGGACATAGATAGATAGATAGATAGATAGATAGATAGATAGGACATAGATAGATAGATAGATAGATAGATAGATAGATAGATAGATAGATAGATCATGACAGGGGACATCCAATCACAAGGGACAAGAGGTCAAAAGTTAAGGATAAATCATAGACAGTATAAAATCATAGGGTAGAAATGAAAGATTCCATTTTGTGGGGAGAGATTAGACAGATAGGGTCTTAGGACAATCCGACAGAGAGATAGCAGTAATACACCAATAATACAGTGTGGGGGTTCTGGGGAAGTGTAGTGTTAGGACTGAAGAAGACTTTGCTTTAAGTGATAGAGACGTATAGGTGTCATTCTGTCTGTCTGTCACACCGAGTGTGGTTCTTGAGTTACTGCAGTGTAGCAGATGCATCGATTACAATCACATTTCATTTATGGCATCATTTTTTCCTTTACCAATAGGGTTGAGTGATTGGGATCGGAAAAGATCGGATCCCGATCGAATAAATTTCAGAGACGTCTCCCCGCCCTGTACCCGCCCACACTCTCCTAAGCCACAACAAGCCCCGCCTTCTCTCAGCATCAGTAACACTAGCCTCTCTGAGAGAGGAGAGAACAGAGAACAGCGGCCCGGAGCTCCGGGGAGCGGCAACGGTTCTGTGCAGGTAACCAGACAGCAGGGGGGACTAAGTAGCCGTCGGATTTTTTAATCTCTACACAGAGTGGAGTCCAAAATTGAAGCCTTCAATTTTTAGACTCCACAGTGTGCAGTGAATAGGATCGTTTTTAAAATCCGATTTTCGATCATTAAAAAATCCTATTGATGTGCATTAGGATCGGAATTGGGATTGGGTTCGGATGGAAAATTATCGTAAATCGGATTTTAAAAACGATCCTGAAATCTCAAGATCGGCTCCACCCTACTTACCAAAGGCTAAACCAAGTGAAATAATATATACTACCTCATTCATTTTTTATAATTTTTTTTTTTTTAAAACGTGGTACTGGTATGATTTTCCTTGCTAAACACCAAAAAATCCTTTAAAAATGTTAAAAAGAGGAATAAGGCCCATGTCAAAGATGTGCACAACCTGGGGAATCTCCCTGCCATGCTCTGCCACACAATGGATGTCTTTCAGGCGATCTGGTCCCCATGGGATACATACTGCGCTCTCCATGGTCTCTGATCTCCCCTTACTTCCGCACGGTAAATTGAACCCAATGAAGTCAAGGGAGTCTTTATCAGCGCTGAGTCTGCCGCGAGTTATCGTGGCAGAATCAGCGCCATTTTGCTCTGTTTGAATGCCCCCTTAGACCGGTGCTCCATGTAGTGCAAATGTCGTGGTTCGCCCATGGGGTTAGATGGAGACCCAGGAGCCCTCAGAGTGTTATATGCAACTGATGAACCCTAACCTAAATTGAATCTTGGAGATAAAGAGAAGAAACCAAGTAGGGCCACACTAAAAGAAGTTTGACATATAGTCCAAATAAAGGTCCTTATAAATTTTACCGTCAAAACACTTGTTGTATGTCTTTTCTTGGAAACACACCTGAGCGTCTCAATACCGTATACGTATGGCAGGGTCTTTGGTATCACATTTACAGGATGGACTGGGACTTAATCCCAGACTGAAAAACCAATAACGCGCTCCTTACGGTAAACCCAATATTGATGCGAAGATAGGATTAAATTGATTTATTTAAAGATAACACGTTTCGGGGTATCTCGGCACCTTTACATGTACCACCCCTTCATCAGATCTTATGCAGTATAATAGACCAAAAAGCGCTGTGCGCGGACCGGTGATAATACACGGGCATGTGTATGAAGCCATAGAAAATAAGGAGGCTAGCATACTGATAAAGTATACATTCATATACAAGGAGACTTAGACTGCTGCTGGAGCCAAACAGAAGCTATACTATCACAACCAAAGCACCATACTCACAGGTCAGTACTTTGTGAGTGAGAGGAAGGCAGTTAGAGCAGATTCTCCTCTGCCTACTGTGTGTACGTATGTATGGCAGCTACTCTCCCAACTACCAAATGTAAAATCTGCTCAATGTAAGTCATATCATGACTTGAAACAGTGTTACTCATCATGTATACACATAGCAAGCAGCTTAATCTGAAAATTCACTGATACAATAGGCATGCTTTAATGACCATTATTCTGATCCTTCAATAGATCAGAACAATAGACACAGTTTTAAGGACTTTCTCAAATCTAATAAAAAATAAATAAATGAAATAGAACGTGATACTAAATGGCTAATAAACCAGGTTTGTTCCAGCTAAACAAGAGCCCTGTTAATTTTTTTTTTTCATTTCCCTTGCTATAATATAATAATAATAAATAAATAATAAAACATTATTAAAGAAAATGCATAAAATTGACAGTGTAAATGGTTAACCCTTCTGGATCTCAAGTATGTAATACAAGCTTGCTTAGGACAGTTGGGGGGGGGGGGGGGGTTATATAAACATGATGGAGAAAATCAATGTCCAACACTGCTAAAGGGATCTGTAGCTTACATTTCAATATATTAAAATAAATGAATATGAAAGTATTGAGAAAGAGCGAGGAGCTCAGGGTGAAATTGGAGTTAGAAATGGAACCTCTCCCAGTGGTGGCCCCAAAGAATAACATCAGAACAAAACATAACTTCTTCAAAATTCCAAGACATGATTTTATGGCAATAACATTTGGAGAGGATTACTACAAGGTTTTGCATCCTATACACTATTTTTTTTATGTATGTCAAATTATGTGACATTAGTATAATAAATATGGCATACACGAAGGCTCAGTGCTTTGTAGCTTGTTGCTTTGCTGCTCAGACTCATCCAGTGTAACCAAACACAGCATCTACATTGGCATTATATACTTTCCCTTTGTGTGCTCTCCCCCAAGGAAATGTCCAAGACTCAAAAACGTTCATTTTTTTAAATGTATTAGAAAGTGGTTTGGGATATATTTTTAAAGTGATACAATAAAACAGAGGATCATGGTCTGAATAACTAAGAGACTCCCCCATTGATTGGTTCTTCATCCATCATACAGGGGTGCAAATACAATAGGATTTTGAGTCACCATAGACATGAGAAGATAGGATTTGACTGTTGTTGCTGAATATTACTTCCAAAAATAAGACATTATATTATTTGTTACCCCAAAAGATGAGTTAGGGCCCCTTCACACAGCGTAAGCGCTCGGCTCATTCCGAGCCGTACACGCGAGCACTTCTAAACACTTCCCATTCACTTCAATGGGAGCGCGCGCGTGTTTAGAAGAGCTCGCGTGTACGGCTCAGAATGAGCCGACGCTTACGCTGTGTGAAGAGGCCCTTAGGGTTTATTTTCAGGGGATGTCTTATTTGATTCCATGAACAAAAATCCACCCACCATACCCCTTATACCCAAACAACTAGAATTGGCAAGTGCCAATGGTGTATCGGCTCTCAGACACAGACCTTCGTTACGCCTGTCAAAAGTGTGTCACTGTTAGGTCACTTGCCGTTGCAGCAGTGTTCCACTGCAGCCAAGTATAGCGGTTATCTCCCCCTGGTGACTGAAAGCAGCCACAACACTCAGGCTCAGGAGTGGAATGATACCAACAGGACTCAGTGTGTCTCCCCTCCCTGTACCCACCCACACTCTCCTAAGCCACAAGCCCCACCTTCTTCCTAGGTCTGTAACACTAACCTGGGAGGTGGGGGGGCGCAAGGCGCTCTGAAGGCCTGTAAATGAGAGAGAACCGTACTGAGAAGAACGAGGAGCAACAGCGGCAGTGGATCTGTGCAGGTAAGTTGAGCGACCGGGATCGGAATTCTGTTCCCGATCTATTTTAGGCGGGATTGGAACCCGATTGAAATTCGCCGATTGAGATCCGATCTTTTCCGATCCCGACCGCTCAACCCTAAAAGTAGTGTAACTAATCTGCCTTACTGCATGTACATTTGCAAGAAGCAGCAGAGAGATGGAAAGGAAAGCCAAAGATAAGTCTACAAGATCAGACTACAAAGGCTTTGGTACAAACGCCTATGCACAAAACAATATTATATTTTAATAAAGCCTACATTCCAAGAGAAAGCAATGGCTTGCAATGGAGTACACTGCTTTTAGCAGATAACATTCCTCGCCATTACATTCCCTATATTTATGGACTTTGTGAGATATTAGAAGCTGAATGGATCTATAGATGTCTTCTGTTCAGGTTCACAAACAATAAACAGAAAACAAGTCCATGTAATACTCTAAAGTCCATCGCTTAAGCAAATCTACGCTTTTACGCAATGTTGGCAACACAAATATATTGAGTTAGAATGAAAAAAAATAAACTAGAGTTGTCTAGAACATGAAAAGGGATTATACACTTACCGGCCACTTTATTAGGTACACCATGCTAGTAACGGGTTGGACCCCCTTTTGCCTTCAGGACTGCCTCAATTCTTCGTGGCATAGATTCAACAAGGTGCTGGAAGCATTCCTCAGAGATTTTGGTCCATATTGAGATGATGGCATCACACAGTTGCCGCAGATTTGTCGGCTGCACATCCATGATGCGAATCTCCCGTTCCACCACATCCCAAAGATGCTCTATTGGATTGAGATCTGGTGACTGTGGAGGCCATTGGAGTACAGTGAACTCATTGTCATGTTCAAGAAACCAGTTTGAGATGATTCCAGCTTTATGACATGGTGCATTATACTGCTGAAAGTAGCCATCAGATGTTGGGTACATTGTGGTCATAAAGGGATGGACATGGTCAGCAACAATACTCAGGTAGGCTTTGGCGTTGGAACGATGCTCAATTGGTACCAAGGGGCCCAAAGAGTGCCAAGAAAATATTCCCCACACCATGACACCACCACCACCAGCCTGAACCGTTGATACAAGGCAGGATGGATCCATGCTTTCATGTTGTTGATGCCAAATTCTGACCCTACCATCCGAATGTCGCAGCAGAAATCGAGACTCATCAGACCAGGCAACGTTTTTCCAATCTTCAATTGTCCAATTTCGATGAGCTTGTGCAAATTGTAGCCTCAGTTTCCTGTTCTTAGCTGAAAGGAGTGGCACCCGGTGTGGTCTTCTGCTGCTGTAGCCCATCTGCCTCAAAGTTCGACGTACTGTGCGTTCAGAGATGCTCTTCTGGCTACCTTGGTTGTAACGGGTGGCTATTTGAGTCACTGTTGCCTTTCTATCAGCTCGAACCAGTCTGGCCATTCTCCTCTGACCTCTGGCATCAACAACGCATTTCCGCCCACAGAACTGCCGCTCACTGGATGTTTTTTCTTTTTTGGACCATTCTCTGTAAACCCTAGAGATGGTTGTGTGTGAAAATCCCAGTAGATCAGCAGTTTCTGAAATACTCAGACCAGCCCTTCTGGCACCAACAACCATGCCACGTTCAAAGGCACTCAAATCACCTTTCTTCCCCATACTGATGCTCGGTTTGAACTGCAGGAGATTGTCTTGACCATGTCTACATGCCTAAATGCACTGAGTTGCCGCCATGTGATTGGCTGATTAGAAATTAAGTGTTAACGAGCAGTTGGACAGGTGTACCTAATAAAGTGGCCGGTGAGTGTAGATCCAGGCCAAGATTTAGGACAACTAGCCTTAGGTGATACTGTCCCCATGCCGTAACCTCAAAAATCATAACATTTAAGGGAGTCTATCATGTCCAAAATGACTTCCATTATAATAACAGGGCCTTGTAGAGACCTATAAGATTGGGGATAACTTGCAGATTAGTGAAGGTCCAACCACTTAGACATTCATAGGTCATGGGGAACAGGGGACTTGTCTCCCCATTCTAAATGGAGCAGTGATTGGGCAGAAATAGCCAAAATGTAGTGTTTGGCTGTCTCCGACATTCCTGGTTCTGTGCATTTTTAATTTAATTTAATGGGAAAACCCCTTTAGGCTAAGGCCCCATGTTACAGAAATGCAACTTTTTTTTGTTGCAGATTTTGTTGCGGGTTTTTAAGCCAAAGCCAAGAATGGCTACAAAAGGAATGGGAAATATAAAGGAAGTTCTTATACTTTTACCTTCTGCTCAATCCACTCCTGGCTTTGGCTCAAACAACCGCAGCAAGATTTGCAACAAAAGCCACTGCGCTTCCGCAACGTGAGGCCTTACAAATGCATCAGCCAAATATGTGTTGGATGAGTGTAAATCCAGGGTTTGTCGGCTATGGCCATGTTTACCTTGTATATACTACTTGTTCTCGGAGCGTGGCCTAAATGATAGAACCTGAGGAGAGAGATACAGAGAGAAACAGTTTCTGACAATTGTTCAGTTTGTAACAAGTTCAGTATTATAGCGAGGAGCCGGGCGCTTAGTCTTTAATATTCATTATTATAAGCGTAACTTTAGGAGATGCTGGGTAAATATTGAGATAGGCCGTGTGCACTCTCAAAGGACCTAAATGTCTTGGCATTAACTCCTATTGTACACAAACAAGGTCTCCGGAGGAGTGTTCAGGGGAACCAATGAGATTTAGCAAAATAACCAAGAGGAGGGTGGAGAAGTGATAGACCTCATCCATTGGTGAAACGGGCACCTGCCCCTTGTTCTGCTACTTAACCCATTCCTAGCTGCAATTGTGGGCTGCTTCAAAATAATAAAAGACAAGCTATTAAAGCATGTGTCCATGTTACACTATATACGGTTACATATTGTCAATTTTGGATAGATTTTTCGTATGAGCAACCCTTATTCCCTATCCACAAGACAGTGTATCAGTAGTACTCGAGAAAGACCAACCACTTATAGCGGAATGATGGAGATACTCGAGTACAGATCTCCATCAGAAATATATAGGTAGATTTGTAAATAAATGTATTATACAGCAACGTTTCTGGATTAACCGTTCATCAGGTGTAGATATAGAAGAGAATGATCCTGCTCCAAAACCACAATGCGGCTCAAGTTGTATGGGCAATGTCAAAACAGTGGGAGGATCAATGGGTCTTGAACAGACAGGAGATGGTAGTGGTCTGAGTGCCGAGACCAATGCTCCAGAGATGGATCTGAAGGCCCGCCCCCAGTGCACTAACTGCCTCATTTACATAAGACGATGAAGGTGGCATTATGTAACAGAGATATGATGTTTATCACTGTATTGTGCTCTATAATATAATGGTGACTCTTATGCTTGGGGATGTGATAGATTCCCTTTAATCCCCACACAATAATACAACTCTAACTTTTGTTCCCCCTATAAATCTTGTATAATAAGAGCTATTTTTCATTACCCCCATAGGGTCCCCTAATGTCCCATATAGTAATAGTGCTCCTGAGCTCTTCATAGTGAGCACAACCAACCACTAACTAACATTACTGATGCCCCTTTTATTTCTCCACTTAGTACAGATGCCCTGTTTCATACGTAATAATGTCCCTTTGGTACCTCCACTTAGTAACAATACACCCAGTGCACCGCTACTCAGTGATAATGCCCCAACACAGTAATAATATCCAGTTGTGCATCCACGTTCAGTAAGGTCCCATTGTATATCTGCTCAGTAATACTGTCCCCCCCCCACTATAAATGCCCCCTCTTGTGCTCACCCCTTCTAATAGCGCCCTCTCATGTCCCATGTCTTTTTAATAGTTCCCCCTTATGTGCCCCTTTGGTTTTATAACGCCTCATGCGCCTCTTTGGTAAAAACAAACAAACAAGCATATGCTCACCTAATCTTGTTCCCATGAGAGTCCTTATCTTTACAGACCAATACAGCAGTCAGAAGGTTACTGTGATGTGATGACCTGCATTGCCTGTGCTGGGACATGGACCTGGTGACATCAGCATCCCTCCGGCGTCTCATAGACTACAGGCATAAACTGAGTGTAAATGGGAGGCCATATTGCTAATGGCTCTGCTCCATCACAGGATGGCCGGTGACCCTGCGTTTGTCAGTGCTGATATTGTTCCTGAATTCTTGTGCGACCTGCTTATATCTGTAGCACAGCAATCCAAGGTAAAAAAAAAAAATCATAAAGCCCTCCAGGATGATGTCAGACTCAATGGCCCCCCCATATGGAGCACCTCTGACGCTACTTGCTGAGCATTAAACGGCTGCTGTCGAAACTGTCCAGTTGTCTCTCTCAACGCCTGATGCTTCGGGTTAGAGACTATACAGGCTGTGCTACAATAGAGGGAAATTGTTCAATGTGATTCTTGCCAACTCTTCTTTCAGTGCCCTTAAATTGGATATCTGTTTCAAAATCTGTTTTCTGCCATCACCTGATACATGATAGATCATTCTCCTGTAAGGTAAATGCATGTGCACCCTACCCAGAATCACAGGGAATGGTGTAATATAAATGCACTGGTGCACAATATACAACCTCAAAACTAGGGTTGAGCTGATCTTGACTTTTCAGGATCGATTTTAAAATCCGATTTCCGATCATTTTTCATTTGAACCCGATCTCGATCCCAATTCCGATGCCAATTCAAGTCAATGGGATTTTTTTACTAATTGGAGATCGGATTTTAAAAACAATCCTATTCACTATACAGCATGGAATCTAACAATTGAACGCTTTAATTGCTAGAATCCACGCTGTGTAGTGATTTTTTTGTAATCACTAAGTAGCCAGAGGATTTTTTATTAATCCTCTGTCTACTTAGTCCCCCCTGGTTTCCACTTACCTGCAGAGATGGCTGGTCCGGTGCCCGGTGTTCTCGACCTTCTTCGCCTCGCTGCCCCCTGCCTCCCAGGTTAGGAGAGTGTGGGCGGGTACTGGGAGGGGAGACATCACGTCTCCCTGCCCTGTACCTGCCCACACTCTCCTAAGCCACAAGCCCCGCCTTCTTCCTAGCTCTTTAAACACTAACCTGGGAGGCAGGGCCAGCGAGGCGAAGAAGAACGAGAACACCGGGCCAGCCATCTCTGCAGGTAAGTAACTACTAGCGATGTTAGCTAGTCTCCCATTAGAATGAATGGACGCAGCCGGCGTGCAGGGGGTTAAGGCTGTGTGCCGGCTGCTTCCATTCATTCCTATGGACCTGCAGCGGAGCCTTCACACTGAGTATACACTCCGCTCAGAATGAGTGGAGCGTATACTCAGTGTGAAGGCTAACATTGTTAGCTTTTCCCACAAGGCTTGGCCAGTAGCAAAGCATTGTGGGAAATAATCACCAATCTCAATCCCACCTAAAAAGATCGTGTTCGGAATTCCGATGGCGATGGTTAAATTTTCTTGATTCGATCTTTTCCAAACACAATCGCTCAACCCTACTAAAAACATCCAACATCTGAAATGGTGGTGTATATAGGAATGGGCCAAAACTTACAAGTCAAGGGTGTCTCTTCAATAAAACACTGAATATATTTAATCCTTCATGTATGTTGAACTTGTATATTGGTAAAAGCGCACCTCACCTTATACCCACGATACAAACTTGGATAGACCATTAGTCATAGGTTGCTACCACCAATACAAAATACTGCCCCCCATTTACCACATGGGATTTAGAAATCTCTCGTCTTCTTATACGATAGAATGGATTTAGGACCCTTATGCCAGTATCTGTAACATGCAGTGGCTATTCCCACTGGCCTTACAATGAGTGAAATATGATTCTAAAACCAGACAGAAATCAACAACATAAGGGGTATGCTGGTAAAGATCAGCAGCAAGCCCTTAAATTTGCACAGACTTATTCTGCAATAAGTAAAAGAAGAAGGTAAAGCTTTATTCACTAGCACTACACTGTTAATTATTGTACATTATTAGGGCCCATTCACACGGAGTAACGTGCCGCGTGACCTGGCACGTATACGCTGTGTGAGATTTTGCAGGCCGTATACACTCCCATTGATTTCAATGGGTGCGTGGATCGTAAACGCCGCGTTATTTTGCCGCAAAATAACTCGGCGTTTACGATCCACGCTCCCATTGAAATCAATGGGAGCATATACGGCCTGCAAAATCTCACACGGCGTATACGTGCCAGGTCACGCGGCAGGTTACTCTGTGTGAATGGGCCCTAATATTACACATGTGAATCTGGCACCTGCCATGAGAAAATTACTGTTTAAAGACTATGGATACCTTGGTGAACTTGCTTAAAGAAGACCTTTCACCTCCTGGGGCACATGCGGTGTAATACACCACTAGAAAGCCGACAGTGCGCTATCATCTTTCATGTTCTGTGCCCCCTGTGCAGGGGTGAACCTGCCCCTTTCGCCGCCCGAAGCGAAAGACAGAAAGCCCCCCCCCCGGGGAGGAGGGGGCGTGGCGGAGCGGAGGGGGCGGGCTTAGCGCTGTTCGCAGGCACGGAGAAGACCTGCTCTTTGCCTGAGCGTGAGGGGAGGCTGCTGGAGCAGCGCTGCTCCAGTGGCCTCGCCAGTCCACCACTCCGTGCTAAGCCAGTCCAGGAAAGCTTGTCCTGGACTGGCTTAGGTAAGAAAAAATGCCGCCCTCCTTGGGGCCCTGGCATAGCGCTGCCTGAAGCGCTCGCTTCAGGTCGCCTCATGGGAGGTGCAGCGCTGCCCCTGTGGATCCACAGAGTATACCCAGATGACCATTAAAGTGTTCAGTGCTTATGAAATAAGACAAGCAAAACAGTTATAAAATAAGAAAGTAAAAAGAAAAAAGCGTGGAGCTTGGGAAGAATCTCACATAGCCACCACTCAGCTGTTGGCTGGCTCCAAAGGAGTGACAAAGTTTCTTTTGGTAGCAATAGTTTTTGTAATAATTGGCCCTGGCTCATGTTTCAGAATTAGTTTCTTCCGGTGTTCAGACAAAGTGATTCTCCAGTGCAGTCGAAACCTGTTTGGATAGAATCGGACGTGAAAGTATTATAGCGTTTTTAATAGGCGTAGGCCTGAGGGAGGTGTAAAACATAAAAAACATACTTACCTTCCCTCACTTCTATCGGGTCTTTTTGCGGCGTCTGTTGATGTGGCTTCATCCTCTGGGCGCATGACATCATAGTAGAGCAGGAGGAAGACACAGATCGGGAGACGCTGTAAGGCAGAGGCCCCACGTTGCAGAAAGGCAGCTTTTTTGTTGCAGATTTTATTGCATTTTTTGGAGCCAAAGCTAAGAGCGGATTGAGCAGAAGGTAGAAGTATAAGAACTTTTTATAGAGTTCCCATTCCTTTTGTAGCCACTCTTGGCTTTGACAAAAAAGTGCAACAAAATCTGCAACAAAAAAACCCTGTATTTCCGCAATGTGGAGCCTTAGCCTAAGGGTTAGTTCACATGGGGGGGGGCGTAAGGGCGGATTTTGGCACCGAGAGTGCCACGGGTAGCACAAAAAACGCAGCAAAATTGGCAACAAAAAAAGATGCGTTTCTGGAATGTGGGGCCTCAGCCTAAGTGTTTGTACTTCTGAAGAATCTTGGCTTTGAAATAAGATCAAGGTAATGTCTGTAGTTCACCTGGATCCTCAGATATCACTGGTTAAGGGGGGTTGCATGTTCTCCCAGCTTTACTTTAACCAGTGTGGAGGAATACACCTCCAGCTAATAGTGTGCAAGAAGAGGAGAATCATGTTTTATCCCAGGGCTTACCAGAAACTTACATCCACAATTATCAATCAGTGATGACTACAGCACCTAGGTCAGCGCCTCACCTCTCATGAGGCGACCTGAAGCGACCACTTCAGGCGGCGCTATGCCAGGGCCCCGGGGAGGGCAGCATTTTTACTGACCTAAGCCAGTCCAAGACAAGCTGTCCTGGACTGGCTTAGCATCACCGTCTCAGTGGATTGGGGCGGCCCTGTGGACACAGTGCTGCTCCAGTGGCCGCCCCTCACGCTTCGCAGAGAGCAGGTCGTCTCCCTGCCTGCTAACCCCGCCCGCCCCCTCCGTTCCGCCCCTTCCTTCCCACACGCCTGGTGACGTGGCCACGTAATCAGGCCTGACGTGTGCCTGCGTTCTAAGCGGGGGGCGCCCTGAAGACCGGACCTAGAAGAACAGGGAGCTGCAGGTAAGTGGACACCGGTGGGGGGAGGGGGTTAATTACTATACAGCGTGAGGTCCAAAAATTGAAACAATTCGTGGACTACATGCTGTGTAGAGTCAGGGGTGAACCTAGCCTTTTTGCCGGGGAAGGAGGGGGGGGCGGCTTTCTGTCGTCGCCTCAGGCGGCTAAAAGGCTAGGTTCACCCCTGACCTAGGTAGTTTTGGTCCTGGCTCTGCTTTTACATGTTTGTATGGAGAAGACCTGCCGGAAGTTTATTATAGCTAATACAGTACAGGCAGCAGATCCCTGTCACAGAATTAGCAGGATTTGCTATTACACACTTGGCAGTTTTTATCTTTGATTCAACCAGTAACATGCAATGAATGCAGTATAGTCATTACATTGCATTAATGACTATAGTCAGTACAAATATTAGCAATTTAAGGTTATTCAATTTATAAACACTATATACAGTATACACACTAGATAGCGTATATTACTGTACATTGCTATAATCATATATGGCCACAAGAGGGCAGCATTACACACCGCTGCATCCTTTCAGACTCCTGGTCTCCAACAATATGGCCGCGATCAATTTGCTTCCTGGTCTGCAAGAATTAAACACTGCACTAATATAAAATGCAATATAAAATATATATTAATATAAAAGGCATGATGTAAATGATTCTGGGTCATTGTGTTACCGATACCGATCGCAAACACTCCTCCGATACAAATCGCAAACACAATGGCTCCTCCGGCCTCCTAAGCATAATAAGGTGACGTAAGACTATTGCCTCTACCTCGCGCTAAGCAGAGGCGTGGAGCATGACGTGACGTCAGCACGTTCCCCCACGGTTGCTAAGAGACCGGAGACGCATTTGGCTGCTTGTGAGCCCAGGACGCCGGGATAGTGCGGGGTGAGTGGATGTATTGCCAGGTCCTCTATAAAGCTGGCTGCGTGCATGGAGCGGATAGGTCTGCAGCCTGGTATATGGGAATAATATCGCAGAGAGTTCCATAATAGTGACCATAATGGAGGAGGCAGCTCACTAATGCCAGGACACCTATAGCTAATACCAGGGTAGATAGACTAGAATGGGACAAATCTGCTTGTTATGCCGTGGATCCAGTAGGTGGCGCTGCCTCCTGTCTGTGACCCCTTGTTCACCTCTGCATTGGTATTCCGCCTGCATGAGAACCCCCGAATGGAATACCGAACCAAACTGCAAGCGGTGCGCCAGTCACAGCACACGGACCCATAGACTATAATGGGGTCCGTGTGCTGGCCGCCAGATCACCGCAGGGATCGTGTGGATAGGAAAGTAGTTCACAATCTAATTCCCTGTACCCATGATTTGTGCAGCAAGCACACGGACCCCATTATAGTCTATGGGGTCCGTGTGCTTTCACTGCACACTGCTAGCGATTGTGTTCTGTCCATGCTGGCTCTAACCGGACGGAATACATACGCTAATGCGAACCGACCCTGACGCTAGGTTCACACTAGCGTTCGGCAGTCCGTTCTGTGGTTTCGACGGAAACCTGTCAGATCGGTCCGGCCGTGAGTGGTGGTGAGTGTTTAATGCTCTCCACCGCAAAACCGTTTTTTTTAAAACCGGACACAGAGTACTGCATGTCCGACTCTGTGTCTGATTTTTAAAAAACGGTTTCGCGGCGGAGAGCATAAAATGCTCACCGCCGCACATCTTTCAAACCCATTCAAATGAATGGATTTGAAAGAGTCCTGCAGGTTTTCATCTCCTGCCTCTGTTTTGTGCAGGAAACGGAAACCTGCAGAACGGAGACCGGGCGCAGATGTGAACGAGCCCTGAGCAGTGTCGTTATCTATGATGGTAGGAGTCTCTCCCTCCTATACTGTCCCAGACCAATCAGAGTACACGAGAGTATGTCGCTGGGAGACAGAGACTCCTCACATTCTGTTCTGGCCAGTAAATCCAAGTTTCAGGAATGCTGCACCTAAAAGTGCTGCGGCGCTGGATGTGTTAGCTGGGATGGGCTGTCAGGTGGAATCAGTCAGACTACACAGATAACACTGCAGACGTTGTCCCTCATGAGCGCCCCCTTATATAGATCCAGCTATAGCGCCCCTTATCGAATAGTGCCAACCAATATCCCTTAGGCTGGTTCCCTACAAACCAAGTCTTGGAAGTGAGAGGCGGATTTACCGGCCTGGACATTATGCCCGGAGCTGGACTCCCAGATATATAGTTATCTAAGATACCAGGCGTCCCTGCTGCCGCTGCCCTGTACTGTCATCACTACAATGTACAAAACATGATGTAACTAGGGATTCTTATGAATAAGCGCACCCATACAAATGTCCAGCCAGTGCTCTCTTAAAGAGTACCCGTCAGTGTTTCCATGAATAACATCAGCCAGGTAGTCCTGCCAGTCCATACCCTTCATGAATGGTGCCAGTCAATGCTCCCCTTTTATATTGTCAGTGGCTCTTTAGAATAGTACATTGCTACCAACCGAACTGTATCCAGAAATAGTTCCAAACACAATGTATCTATGGATAGTGCCATCTAGCTCCCATCATATGTAGGTTGCCAATGCTAACCAGTCAGTCTGGCCATCCACACATCATGTATATGTCTTCATGCCTAATAATGTGAATGACGTGTGTGAACCCAGCTAAACGTGTATGTTTTCCCTTTTGTTAAAATAGATTTTGGATTCTTGGATCAAAATGGATTCTGAATATGTGAAGAGAACTTTAGGGAAATGCCTGACACAGGGACTGGCAGAGATAGTGGAGAAGAGACCGGCGGATCCAATTGAGTATCTTGCACACTTTATCTACAAATACCGAAGCAACCTAGAGGAACATGAGAAGGTAACAGGAGACGCCTCTGTGAAGAAACATCATCCTAAACCAGACGAACCGCTAGAGCAACCCTGACTAAATCCAGCCCTATACAAGGGATGACACATGTACAATAGAGATGAGCGAGTAGTATTCGATCGAATACCTCCCCGCCAAAAGTATGCGTGTAAGCGGCCGAACATCAAGGGGTTAAACGCATCAAATATTCAATGCGCTTAAAACCTTGGTGTTCGGCCGCTTACACGCATACCTATGGCGGAGAGGTATTCGATCGAATACTACTCGCTCATCTCTAATGTATAACTGTAGCCGACACTACACTACTTTACTCCTAGTTCTGATAGTAATTTTAGCCATTTACAATTGTTTTCAATTTTTCTTATTTTTAAGAGAAGACTGGAGAGGGAAGAGCTAGAAAGAGAGAAAGAAGAAGCAAGACAGGAACTGGAAACCATGGAAAAACTGAAACAAGAAGAACTTTTGATCCAGCAAAGAGTTGAAGAGCAACAAAAGGTGGGAGCTGTCATGGCGTCTCAGATACTACAGATAAACTGGTATATTCTGTGGTGTGGTGCGGACCCAAACAGTCACGACAGGGACACAAAATGTGAAGCAAACAGGTTTATTTAGAAAAACGGGAAGATAAATAAATCTTCGCTTCAGGCACCAATGAGCAAAACAAAATACAGCCTTAACTTCAGGCAAAAATAAAACAAATTCCTGCTCGTCCGAGCTTCCAACAGCAACCAACAGTATATTGAATGCTGCTCTGGATGTGTAATATAGAGTGTAAGCCAGGACCAGTCTGAGACCAGTAATGTCATGTATTTGTGGAGTTACTGTACGTTTTATGGACTTTATATCTGTGTTTGAGATGTAAAGTTGTGTCTAAGAATATGTCTAAATAGGCAACTTCTGTTTCAGAAAAAGGTATCAGAGGAGCATCCCCAAAAAACAATAGCAGAACTTACAGAGAAGTTTGGGGCACCTCACTTACCTACCGTGGAAGAGACAGATGAAAATCAGGCTGTAAGTATTCTTCAGGCTTCCAAAAGAGAGACACTCCTCGTTTGTGGTTAGCTTAAAGGGATTTTACCATTGAAATCAAATTTTTTTTCTCATTCACACGTAGGAATAGCCTTAAGAAAGGCTATTCTTGTCCTACCTTTAGATGTCTTCTCCGCGCCGCCGTTCGGTAGAAATCCCGATTTTCTTCAGTATGCAAATGAGTTCTCTCGCAGCACTGGGGCGATCCCCAATGCTGCGAGAGAACTCTGCAGCGCCACCTCCATCTTCTTCAGGAACATCCTTTCCCTGCGTCTACTTCCGGCGCTGGGGGTCAAACTTCTAGGCCTCGGGGCAGAGCCGACTGCGCATGCCCACAGGCCACAAGAAAATGGCCGCTTACTTACTGTATATGCGCAGTCGGCTGTGGCCGAGGCCCGATACCTAGAAGTTTGACTGCCAGCGCCGGAAGAAGACGCGTGAAGAGGCCGTTCCTGAAGAAGATGGGGCGGCACTGGAGAGTTCTCTCGCAGCATTGGGGACGCCCCCAGTGCTGTTTGAGTGCTGAGGACCACTCCCAGTGCTGCAAGAGAACTCATTTGCATACCGAAGAAAACCGGGATTTCTACCGAATAGTGGTGCGGAGAAGACATCTAAAGGTAGGAGAAGAATAGTCTTTCTTAAGGCTATTCCTACGTGTTGTGGTGTACGGGGGATTCAGAAGCTCTGGTTTCCTTTTCAAATCAGGCTTTATTGCAGCAGACAAGCTTAAAGGTACAGGTAGTGCTGCTCAGCATATCCAAAACAAAGGAAAATAAAGTCCTACGCCTCTCCGGCGGCTAACTACACAAGTTATCCCCTCACTAACCAGGGGGTCAGCCTACCACTGGCCTCCTAACAAACAACGTTTTAAAGTTCAACAAGGGGTACACATACCCAGCTCTTTAGCAGGGTCCTCTTTGGCAGAGCTTTCTCACAGACTGGTTGAGTGTGTGTTTCAGTCTCTCTCCCACTCACCAGCACACCTGTGCTACTTACATTGCCCTGCTGGTTTGTTTCCAAGCCTGGAGTGGATTGCCCTGCAGGACTGGCCCAAACTCCTACTCCAGTCCGGGACATACAAGCTAAACGCCTGTGCATACTGCAACAGTCTTGGGGAAAAATAGCGGTTCTCCCACACTATACCCCTCTCCACTTCACAGTGTCAACGAGAAAAAAATCGATTTTAATGGTAGAATCCCTTTAAGTACAAGGCTCTTTGAGGAACCAGATTTGCTGTGTTTTTATTTTCACACCAAATAATGATTAAACTTCTTTAATCCCACATGAAAGGGCGGTAAACAGAAGAGCCCAGATGTTCCTCCTGAGGAGTCCGAGGACACCAAAGTATCACATGACACAGAGAATACTAATGAAAACCAGTCACAAAATGATTTGGGAGAGAATGAGGAAAATACTGATGTTGTGGAAGGACAGAAACCGACAGAGGACGTCCCGGCAGGTGATGATGGAGATGACCAGGACCCTTCTGTGGATACAGTGACCACAAGTACGGAGCACACCGAAACTACAATGGAAGCATCTGAAGAAAAGGAACCTGAGGCTGAGGCAGGAGAACAAGATGTATGACCTTCTTTTGGAGAATAGTCCGTCTGCTGTCTTCATGAACAGTTTGATGGTTGGAAAATCATGAAAACCACATATTAGTCTATGGCAGGGCTTCCTATGATTGCAGCAATTTCTCTTTACGTATCATTCACGATCCAAATATAAAGCCATGAAATAGAGAACTATAAGAGGAGTTTGTAGAAAGTTTCAATTATCATTATTAAAGCCTTTCTATTTTTGGTGCATTTGCTTGTTTTATACATACCAGCATTTCCATAGATAAAATTGACATGCCTTTTTCAAAATACAGCTTTTCGCCACCACCGCTACACCCCCCCCCCCCCCCCCCCTCTATAATGCCTGAATAGGATTAGCCAGAATCTCATTCACTTTGCTAGTACTGTAAAACCCTGAATTTTTTCTGCCATGTTTCCGCAATATGGGGTCATAGCTTTAGGGTAAGTGCACGCAGGGTTTTTTGGTCCGGAACCGCCTCAGGTTCCAGACCAAAATACGAGTAGCTGCGACTGGATGCCAGTGCACTGCACCGGCATCCAGTCGCGCACTCCGCTCCGGATTAGGCCCAAATGAATGAGTGTCTTCAGGCGGGTGTCGTGAGGCCAATCCATCTGAAGAATGAGCATGTCGCTTCTTTTTTTAGGAGGAGGAACCAACGGCTCCTGGAAAAAAGAACTGACCGGCTCCCATTGATTTCAATGGGAGCCGTCTTACGGCTATTCAAATGATAAGACCTTGCCAGAAGGAAATGTTAAAGGGTGTTTATGAGAACGTAAATAATGTGTCCAAATGGAGAGATTGTGAAAATACCCGAATCTATTTTATTTGGCAAATTCCCTGCTGTTCCTGTACTGCCTCTCTGGTGGTCTCTTCCACTCTGTTCATTTGGGTACAACAACGACGTTCCTTGTCTACCCCGGTGACCGATGCACATGGCTGCTGTGGTTAAACAAGTAGATGGGCCCGTCATCATCAACCAAGTCAATAAAAACTGAGGATTTGACTAGTAAGTCTCAGTTATTTAGCCATTTTATGCTGTTCATGCCGTTTGGAAAAAATTTTATGATCTTAGACAACTCCTTTAACATCTTTTGACAGGTCTCCTTCAATCCCTTTAGGGGATAGAACAGTAGTTTGAAGCTTGACACTTTATTAAGGAGAGACCCCGATGAAAGCATTCTTGTTCTGACCGATGTGCCATGTATGTAGCCAAGAATGTATCTGTATATCATTGTATGGATCTATGAAGCTGAAGGAATGAACTGATAATGGGGAATCACACCATAGTAGGTGTCGGGGACCGCTGGACATCTGATTCCTCCCCTGCACTTCATGGTAACTATTGTGCATGTAACAGAAGACGTCTCCATATATGTTACAAGTTAAAGGAGTTATTCAGGAATTGGAGCAACCCATGGGACCAGAGGTGGTGTAAAACTAAAAAAAAACTAAAGCATTGTTACCTTTCCCTGATCCCCAGCTGGCCACAGCCAATGTCCATTTGGCCTTGTGTTACTGCCTGGATGCCGGTAGTCCACAGCCTCGTGGGAACGCTGAGACCGGTGTCGATAGCAAGGAACAGGTCATGTTTCTGCTTATGAAACAAAGACAAAATAAGAATAAAAGAAAGTGGCTTAGCTGTACTTATACATGTATATAATGGAGCATCACGTGTCCAGCAGAGGGCAGCAGGATTTTATTCATTATTTAGTAATGGCTGAGCACTGTTTAATAAACTCCTGGGCCCGATTATTATACTCAGGGGTCTGAAAAGACCCCTGAGTATAATAATAGAGCTTGAAGGGTCTACTGTGGTTCCTGTAACCTCTATTATGCCCCACAGTCTATTGTGCCACTGTGGGGCATAATATAGGCTGCAGGGTCTGCTGTGGGATATATAAGATAAGATAGTATAATCCTTTAATAGTCCCACAGTGGCCACACGGAAAAAGATGGCTGACGCAACCACAGAGTTGAAGAAGGCCCTAAGAAGTGTCCCCTGGACTCCGAAGGCCCTCAGCCTCCTGAGCAGGTAGAGTCTGCTGTGGCCCTTTCTGTGCAGCGCCTCCAGGTGATCAGCCCAGTCTAGTTTATTATTGAGGAGCACACCCAGATACTTATAGGTCCTGACTATCTCAATGTATGTCCCTTGGATCTCCACCGGGGTCGGAGCACTTCTCCGTTTACTAAAGTCCACCACCATCTCCTTGGTCTTCCCAGCATTAATCCTGGCACCATTCAACAAAGTCCCAGTTTAAGTCTCTGTATTCCCTATCGTCACCATCAGTGATAAAGCCTACTATAGCAGTCATCGGAGTACTTCTGTAAGTAACAGCTGGATGAGTTGTGCCTAAAGTCAGCAATGTACAGTGCGAAGAGAAATGGGGCAAGAACTGTACCTTGTGGTGCCCCCGTACTAGAGATCACAGTGTCAGACACATAGTCCCAGGCCTCACACATACTGAGGGCGGTTTGTCAGGTAGTCTAGGATCCATTAATTCCATGATGCTGTACATTTGAGGGTACAATGAACGAAATACTGAAAACACAAACATAAATACAATAGTAACAGTGACCAACTGGAACAGTGTTATAAACTAACATTCCCTCTGATGAACTTTATTCTCAATCTGTCTTGTGAACAAGATGAACTAAGCAGCTCATGCATGTCATTGCTTCTCTATAATATCCTATATGACTCTTCTGATGGGTCTGAGTTAGTGGCAAAAAGGCAGATTTTCCTCTATTTCTGTGTGTCGTCTATGGCAGATATCAGATTGACTTTACTCCATACACTTGAATGGGACACTGAATGCTCGTAACAGTTGTAAAAGACAAATTGTGACATGCCGAAAACTGCGGAAGCGGATAGCGCGGAGCCCGGCAGATGGACCCCATCTCAAGAAAAATAGATAATCATGATTTTTATTTTATTATTTTTTAATGCAGCTATGGTGATAATAGTTTGGTAGACTAAAACCAGGCACAACAGTCACACTGCAGTACTTGCCCTCTAAGTATAGATATATAGGAAGTAATGGATACAGCGTATCCTCCGCAGATGGAATAAGCAGAAACATTGAAGACAATGAAACCATTTACCCATTACAAGCTAACACTGTAGCCGAGCAGTTCCTGAACATAATATACTGTACAACAGCTGCAATAAACACACACCATGTTCCATCCGGGCCCCGTCTTATAGTGTGACATGTAGGAATGATCCTTTATGCCCACATTCAATTCTCAGTGCAAAGGCATATTTTCATGATATCCCACCTCATCTGATAACTTGTCACACTCCGGCTTCGTTTTAGGTATTTTTTACTTAATTTCTTTCAATACAACATCCTGACTGCTCTATCAGAAACTAGATGGAAAGAAAAAGAACGAGAGGGGGATACCAACATAAACACTGTTACTTACCTACAGTGGCGTAACTAGGAATGGCGGGGCCCCATGGCGAACTTTTGACATGCCCCCCCCCAACCGACACCAAAGACCTCGACCGACCCCTCCTCCGCACTCTATTATGTCCCTTAGTAAGCCCTGCACACAGTATTATGTCCATTAGTGGCCCCTGCACACAGCATTATGTCCATTAGTGGCCCCTGCACACAGTATTATGTCCATTAGTGGCCCCTGCACACAGTATTATGTCCATTAGTGGCCCCTGCACACAGTATTATGTCCATTAGTGGCCCCTGCACACAGTATTATGTCCATTAGTGGCCCCTGCACACAGTATTATCCCCCATAGTGGCCTCTGCACACAGTATTATACCCAATAGCAGCCCCTGCACACAGTATTGTGTCCCCATAGTGGCCCCTGCACACAGTATTATGTCCAGGATCGGTAAGTAATAGGGCCCGTAACGGCCAATTTAAAAAAAACATAAAAACGCAGCGGTAGCGGCTGTCACCGGGCCCCCTAATGGCCCGGGCCCTGTGGCAGCCGCCTCCGCTGCCTCTATGGTAGTTACGCCCCTGCTTACCTATCCCTGCACTCCCCGCTGTCGGCTATCTTCAATGACGTCAGGGACGTCATGTGATCGGGGGCCTGCGTCGCAACGCATAAGGACGCAGGCCCCGGTCATGTGACATCTGAGACGTCACACAAATAGGGCCTGAAGCCTTCATGGAGCGTGGAGAGGTAAGTAACACTTTGTTATGTTCGCTTACCTCTCCAGGGCCTCCAATCATTATACTCGGGGGTCTGAAAAGACCCCTGAGTATAGTAATGATGTTTGTGGGGCCTGTGGTGTCACTTACTAATCCCGACCCCTGCCAGGATCGGTAAGTAAGTAGGGCCTGTTACTGGCTGGAGTAACTTCAGTCGGTAACGGCCTATTAAAAAAAAAACAAAAAAAAAAACACAGCGGTAGCAGCTGTCGCTGGGCCTCCTAATGTCCCGGGCCCTGTGGCAGTTGCCTCTGCTGCTTCCCCGGTAGTTACGCCACTGTCAGGAAGGATATGGGATGAAGAACATATTTCTTGTTAGCTTATATTTGCATGGTCAGGGCTGCATTCCAAACCAACGCTGGTTAATTCCATTTGTTTTATTGGGATCCATCGGGGTTTTGATATTCTTGATGGCAGGCTGTGCTGTCAAAACTTTTGGAAATTTGGACAGAAAACCAGATGCAACACTCAGATGGTAATGGGAACAATACACAGAGAGTATCAATGCCATGAGTGGAAATTAGTCGCTAAAACAGGTAATCTTGAAATTGCATCCAAGGAACTATACGTAAACTCACATTCAGACAACCGTGGGTGAAAATGGGCATGAAATCATCCATTTTTCACAGCTGTCTTGTACCCAATGGGCACCCAATTTCATGGCTCCTTCATACATTGCAGTGTGTGGAGGAATCCGTAAAAAATATTTACAAATATTCAAATATTTTAAAAACAGTGGATGACCTATATTTTTAGATTCCATTAGCATTGATCATGTCAATAACCCCATTCACATGAATGATTATTAATGCAGCCGTGTGACGGCCATTAAAGAAACGGATGTCACACGGCCGATTATGACGTTTGTGTGACTATAGGGTCACAGGCACATTATGTGTGGCAATAGGCATTAGATCAATATTGGCCAAATCCACCAAAGTCAGCAAGACATGGTCAACCATCTGTTGTGTATGGGGGCCATCCATCTTTCTTATGGAAGCAGAGGTCAGGGAGTATAAGTTCCGGGCAGTTGTATTTCATAATGGCCGGGTGATTAGGGCTGAGCCGATCTTGAGATTTCAGGATTGATTTTAAAATCCGATTTCCGATCATTTTCCAGCCGATCCTGATCATGAAATTTGCTCGATCGCCGATTGGAATCCGATATTTTCTGATCCTGATCACACTACCCTAGTCAATGTTTCTCTATGGGAAAAGTCACTTTTAGGGTTGAGCCGATCTTGAGATAACCTCTGACCTCAATCCCTCTGGAAACGATCGGGATCAGAATTCCGATCGCGAAATTTACTCGATCGTCAAACGGAATCCGATCTTTACCGATCCCGATCGCTCAACCCTACGGGTGATTTTTGCTTTTTTTATGTGTGTAATTTATTTGTCTGATTATCTAGTCAATAAGGATAATACGAGCAGTGAGGCGATGGGACAAAAAGTTGAAATATTTTCTTATCTCGTGTATTTTCCTTTCATTCCTAGGTAATTTGTTCATGTTCCTTTGTTATTCTAAAGATCAAAGCTCAATAATTGGTTCCCATTGGTTAAGCTGACAGTAAATCTCTCTGGTTTCTTAGACTTATTCATGTTACTAATAATATATAATTTTTCCATCACATGCAAAACAAGAATAGAAAATAGGCAAGTCTCGTTCTACAATGGTTTACACCAATGTTTCCATGCAGATGGTCCAGTTACTTGTATAATGCAAACAGTGAGAAAAACTCCAGGCTGGAGGGATCGTCTCCTAGATAATGAAATCCACCCAGCCCAGTGACTAAGACAGGAGTGTATTTGTCATTCCATTATTTAGAGAAACTTGTCTGAACAATTATTGTTAGTTTTCCTTTTTGTTGATGTATCCTGCTACCAATGGATTGTGCAATGCGTAAATAACTGAGTCATTCCCATGCCCGGGGCCAGCGAGACATTCTGCTCTAAACAGGCTCTTCCTAACTAAAACATTGTCATTGTAATGATTGGCCCATCATAATATGGATTAAAAAAAAGCCCAACATGTACTAAGGCCAGGACCCCCGATGCATTGCATGTGCCATTATGTAGTCAGAATTTGCACCTTATGTATTATCATAGACGTTTTCTGGTGCTAAATATGGGTTTAACTGAAGCCAACCAAGATTTGGGTTAAAGGGGCTCTATCAGCAAAATTATGCTGTATGAGCCCCACATATGCGTGAATAGCCTTTAAAAAGAAAGGCCTCTGAGAGATCTATAGATCTAGACGTGGTCATGCTACACCTTTTAAAATCCGATTTTTGATCATTTTCCAGCCGATCTCGATTGTGAAATTTGCTTGATCGCCGATTGGATTCCGATCTTTCCAGATCCCGATCGTTCAACCCTATTAATGATATATACATGAATAGGGTTGAGCCGATCTTGAGATAACTTCTGACCTCGATCCCGCCGGAAAAAATCGGGATCAGAATTCCGATCCTGATCGTGAAATTTGCTTGATCGCCGATTGGCATCCAATCTTTCTCGATCCTGATCGCTCAACCCAATTAATTATATATATATATATATATATATATATATATATATATATATAGTGTTTAGCTGATCTTGAGATAACCTCTGACCTCAATCATGCTGGAAAAAAATCGTGATCGGAATTCCGATTGTGATCGTGAAATCTACCTGATCACCGAGCGGAATCTGATCTTTTGCAATCCTGATTGTTTAACCCTAATCACTATATCTGATCAATATACGACTTATAATGGGAACTTTCATCATAATTTAGATCTTAATTCTTAATGGAAGTCGTGCCAAGAGAAAACCTTTGCTATCAAATTCACAATCAGAACCCCGGGCATATGAAGATGAAATGTTATCTAATCTCCTGGAATACCATAAATCATTATTATTACTTGTCAGAATATTTCGGATTGTATATGCAGAAAAGGTAACAACAAGTAGAGGTAAACATTTAGGATAGACTGATCTGGGCTTATTGACTGTAGGACAGGAGGATAAACAAAACCTACAAAACAGATGTGGCGGAAGAAGTGTACGTACAAACCAGCAAAGCAGAAAGAAAGCCTGGAGTATAGGAAATTGCTACCGAGAAGTCCACACAAGCGTGACTGGAACATTTATTTCAGAGGCTTTGTTTGGAGCAGGAGCATCAGCAAACCTAACACAAAAAACATTGTTATATTGATAGGACACATGGGGACATTCATGGCACAAATAACTGTCTCATATGCTGTTTGCAACATTTATTAACTGTTTTAGACAATTTTCCTACTTGTGTATAAAAGGGGTGTGGTCTATTAGGGAAGGGGTGACCTAATGGACAAAGGGCATGGCCTTAGTTGTGACTCCGTGCACCAAAAATACAGCAAGACCTTTCAAGCTTGATATACTTTTAAAATTGATCGTGTGAAGATGGGGTGAGAATTTTTTCATGTTGTTAATCCACTCTGAGTCCTTTGCTTTGCTTCTCATGGATCCTATCTGCACAACTAATTTATGTAAATTTAAGAGTTTTCCCAAATGCATTGCTTTAGCCATGCTGCTTTGTTTGCCTGCTATGTGAAATTATTTCTCCCATTGTTTGCACAGTGTTTGTATGATGCATGGCTGTTATCTGACAAGACAATATGGATAATGAGTTACTGCTCTCTGGGGTGGAGGGGAGCTGAGTGCTCTCCCAGTTATGTAAAGTTCTGAGGTCAGGACAATCAGGTCATCTATAGGGTTGAGCCGATCTTGAGATTTCAGGATCAATTTTAAAATCTGATTTCCGATCATTTCCCAGCTGATCCAGATCGCTCAACCCTATTAATGATATATACACGAATAGGGTTGAGCTGATTTTGAGATAACCTCTGACCTCAATCCCGCCGGAAAAGATCGGGATCAGAATTCCGGTCATGATCGAGACATTTACTCGATCGCCAATTGGAATCCGATCTTTTCCGATCCCGATCACTCAACTCTAGTCATCTAATTGCAATTTGCTGATAAAGGCTTCAGAAACTGTGTCAGTTATCTCTCTATGTAATCACTAACACTGAGTCTATTCTCCGTAGAAGCATGTAAATTTTCTACACAAAACTGTGTAATGTAATATACATTTACAGAGCATATTATTTGATCTGCATTTATATTAGATTTCTAGTAACCATAATAAACAATCTCTCATGACAAAGTCTTTTGTGATACTTCATAGTATTCTGTTCACCAGTCAAAGCCGCCTCCTGCCAGCTTGCTGAAGAATACAGGAAATGAGAAGAAGAGACAGCAGGCAAAACTGCTGAGACACGGAGATGGGAAACTCCTTTAAATTTTTCCCTGCTGGACAACCCAATAACATGTTATTTGTAGGCTCTGTCTACAGTAAGGTAATTTTTTTGTTTAACTGGACAAAATGAATGCAGTTTTTTTTGTCATAGTAAGGAGCAGGATCAAGTCTATCCAGTTTTTGTTTTTTTCTTTTTTTCTTTTTTTTTACAATAGTAATTAACGGTAAAAGAGTGGATCTGCATAGATCCAGCTGCAACCTGTTTTAAAGGCATTTTTCAACAGAACACAAAAATTTTACTTTAACTAAAATTAGCTTTCATTTAAAAATGTAAGCTATGAACAAGAATAAATACATGTGGCTAAAGGTGACTTCAATCCTTCTTAGGTTGTACTTCAATAAAAGTCAACATGAAGACCACTTCATAGCATCAGATACACTCATAGTGGAGTGATGGGATGGTCATACGGGTTGACAGCACCTATATTGTTCACAGGGACATCACACTAATCTCTACCTAAAGTCCCACATGACCCATGTTTCACCTCAGCAAAGCTTGCATACCAGCTATGGATCACTGGTCTAGTTTATGATTTTGCAATAGTAGTTTTTTAACATTCCTGGCGTTATTATGGTGGTTGAAAACAGCAACATTTGTGTATTTGTAGACCTTTACTCGGTGTATCGTTGCACTGTATTCATAGTCACATAATACAGTCCTATGAAAAAGTTTGGGCACCCCTATTAATCTTAATCATTTTTTGTTCTAAATATTTTGGTGTTTGCAACAGCCATTTCAGTTTGATATATCTAATAACTGATGGACACAGTAATATTTCAGGATTGAAATGAGGTTTATTGTACTAACAGAAAATGTGCAATATGCATTAAACCAAAATTTGACCGGTGCAAAAGTATGGGCACCTCAACAGAAAAGTGACATTAATATTTAGTAGATCCTCCTTTTGCAAAGATAACAGCCTCTAGTCGCTTCCTGTAGCTTTTAATCAGTTCCTGGATCCTGGATAAAGGTATTTTGGACAAACAATTCAAGTTCAGTTAAGTTAGATGGTCGCCGAGCATGGACAGCCCGCTTCAAATGATCCCACAGATGTTCAATGATATTCAGGTCTGGGGACTGGGATGGCCATTCCAGAACATTGTAATTGTTCCTCTGCATGAATGCCTGAGGATTTGGAGCGGTGTTTTGGATCATTGTCTTGCTGAAATATCCATCCCCGGCGTAACTTCAACTTCGTCACTGATTCTTGAACATTATTCTCAAGAATCTGCTGATACTGAGTGGAATCCATGCGACTCTCAACTTTAACAAGATTCCCGATGCCGGCATTGGCCACACAGCCCCAAAGCATGATGGAACCTCCACCAAATTTTACAGTGGGTAGCAAGTGTTTTTCTTGGAATGCTGTTTCTTTTTGGACGCCATGCATAACGCCTTTTTTTATAACCAAACAACTCAATTTTTGTTTCCAAAATGAAGCTGCCTTGTCCAAATGTGCTTTTTCATACCTCAGGCAACTCTATTTGTGGCGTACGTGCAGAAACGGCTTCTTTCTCATCACTCTCCCATACAGCTTCTATTTGTGCAAAGTGCGCTGTATAGTTGACCGATGCACAGTGACACCATCTGCAGCAAGATGATGCTGCAGCTCTTTGGAGGTGGTCTGTGGATTGTCCTTGACTGTTCTCACCATTCTTCTTCTCTGCCTTTCTGATATTTTTCTTGGCCTGCCACTTCTGGGCTTAACAAGAACTGTCCCTGTGGTCTTCCATTTCCTTACTATGTTCCTCACAGTGGAAACTGACAGGTTAAATCTCTGAGACAACTTTTTGTATCCTTCCCCTGAACAACTATGTTGAACAATCTTTGTTTTCAGATCATTTGAGAGTTGTTTTGAGTAGCCCATGATGCCACTCTTCAGAGGAGATTCAAATAGGAGATCAACTTGCAATTGGCCACCTTAAATACCTTTTCTTATGATTGGATACATCTGGCTATGAAGTTCAAAGCTCACTGAGGTTACAAAACCAATTTTGTGCTTCAGTAAGTCAGTAAAAAGTAGTTAGGGGAATTCAAATCAATAAAATGATAAGGGTGCCCATACTTTTGCACCGGTCAAATTTTGGTTTAATGCATATTGCACATTTTCTGTTAGTACAATAAACCTCATTTCAATCCTGAAATATTACTGTGTCCATCAGTTATTAGATATATCAAACTGAAATGGCTGTTGCAAACACCAAAATATTTAGAACAAAAAATTATTAAGATTAATAGGGGTGCCCAAACTTTTTCATAGGACTGTATATGGGGCATAATTTATATTAAGGGCACAAGAAACAATGTTTCTGAAAGGGGAGGCTTCAAAAACTTTTCATGGCATGCTGCACGCGCCACGCCTCCTATTTTATAAATAATTTGTGCGCCACAATTCACATAAGCCCAGAGAAAGCTTTTGTGCAGTGACTGTTGCGAGACCCCTTCCTAAAACACAGACACTGAGAGCTCACAAGGAAGGGAGTCCCTGTTGGATCATGTCATCCCACCTAAACATATAAAATTTACACAAAGAAAGAAAAAAGGAAAAAAATATAATATCAGTACCATAATGAGTAGAGAACCTAGGCTAAGAAATTAGTCTCCTTTTTTAGCTAGATCCAACTACTCCTGGAGAGAGATTGCATTACAATAGAGTATGGGTCTTTAGAATCCCCTCCCCTCTCACTGCTGTTCCGGCTATTGGTTTCACCCTGGTTTGGCTCCCCTCCCTGTTGCTGATTGTGTTTCTCTGGCTCTGACCTTCATACTGTGTACCTGGACTTGTCTTTGGATTGCGACTCTGCTGAATTTACTCTCTCTCTCTGACATTTGATTCTAGCTACATACCCCGACCTCTCCTTCCATCCGTTGTGCCTGTACTTTGCTGCTACCTCCGCTGCTGACCCTGCTCTGTCATTTGCTCTGTCTGGTGAGTTACTTGCGATTCTTCTCTCTGGCTTCTGCTCACAGTTTATCAATTTATTGAACATTTCTCTGTGTCGTCAACTCTGGTCTGGGATTCTGCCAAGTCCATCACCACCACTAGAATCTCTGGGGAAAACATCCTGTGATTGGCTTTGGCTCATACTGGGTGTGTAGCAGTTTGGTTACTTTTTTCCACTAGTGGCCATTAGGTTCAGTTCTGCTTCTTGTTTCTATTCTGACTACTCTGGACCCCGTACCTGCATCTGAGCTCCTAACCAGTGGCGTAACTAGGAACGGCGGGGCCCCGTGGCAAACTTTTGACATGCCCCCCCTCCCGACCGATGCCCGCTGAAGACCCCGACCAACCCCCCCACCCCACCCCACCCAAGAACAATTACTATACTCTGAGTTCTTTTCAGACCCCAGATTTTAATAATCGGAGACCAAGAGGGGATACAAACATAAAAAACAATGTTACTTACCTATCTCCTGCTCTGCTGCACTCCTCGGTGGTGTCGGCCTTCTTCCATGATGTCCGGGACGTCACATGATCGGGACCGGGTCATGTGACGTCAGGGAGTGTCCAGAAGTAGGCCCGAACCTGCCAGTAGCGTGGAAAGGTAAGTAGCATGGTTTTTTATGTTCTCCTACCTTTCCTGGACCTCCGATCATTATACTTGGGGGTCTGAAAAGACCCCTGAGTATAATAATGATGTTTGTGGGGCCCGTGGCCTTACTTACCGATCCTGGCCCCAGAAAAAAAAACAACGCAGCGGTAGCGGCTGTCGCCGGGCTCCTAATGTCCCGGGCCCTGTGGCAGCCGCTACCCCCAGCTACCCCAGTAGTTACGCCACACCTCCTAACACCATTTTACCCATCAAGAACACTGTCTTGTCCATAAATTTTTATAGTAGCTGCCTAAAGTCTACCCTTACAGATATAAAATTATTACCAATGTTCTCCATAAATAAGGCCATTACGTACATTGTTATTTATTTGGCCGGTTGTGACTTCTGAAGCGCACACATTTTTGCGACAAGAGAGGACTTGCTGCAGATAGAATAGATATCAGTTGTCATGCAATTTTTCAAACTGATAAAGATGAAAGTTTCCTAACAGTGTGTCACTAGGCATTAGTCATTCGGCAGACACATACTTCACAATGTAGCAAAATACCAAATTTATGTTTTTCCTTTCCTGAAGACAGAAGACATCCTTGAGACTTACTAAAGACCAGATGTCACGTACCTTTGACGTCAGATCTATTTGGAACCTAGCTAGTACAATATGTCCTTACATTGAATGGCCACATTTAGGTCCAGTTTTTACCTTATATTTTGTAATTTTGATATATTTATTGTGGTTGGAGTTTTATTTGACATAAGTTAATAGTGCTCCACATCCATGACAAACATACGGAATTCAGTACTAATGTAATAAAGTTCCTTCTAATGGTAATTTACTGAATTGTATTACTGACCAGGGGATTTGGAGCCCTATGTAAGAAAAATGGAGGTCAGACCCCCTATGACAAAATTGATCAGCACAGAATTGGTATATTTGAATTTTTCCAGGACCTAAGCAATTTTAGCCAGGATTGAAAAAACATGTCTGCATCCTTCTAGTGCCACACTACTTGTCAGGTTGTCTGTGGTATTGCAGCTCAGACCCATTCGCTTTGATGCAGTAGAGCTATAATACAAGACTGCAAAGTGAGCAGACCACTGCATCCACGGCTTATGGAGTATGTGGACCCTGTGGGAGTCAATTGAGTTTCTTGGAGGCATGCTATATGGGTTCTTTGTGTCTTGATTTGTGAGAAGACCATTATCCACTTCCTTGGGTCTCTCGGAGCTCTCCAGGAGAATAGTCATAACATACAAGCATTAGTCTATGGAATTTGTCAGGGTTATACCATATACTGGGGGTGACTCGCAAGTTAATACTGCAGAGCTCCAAACCAGTTAACATTTACATATCGAGCATTAAATGAACATAACAATGATGTCAACAGTGAACATCACTCATCACATAGCTTGCATTAGACTTGACTGGTTAGTATGGCCACCCCCAACCCAACAGCATTGCCCCCATGACAAAAATATTGCCTCATCTGAGTCCCAATCTCCATGTAGCCTATATCCAGCTATGTCAAGTGCAAGCTACAAAACAATAGTGCAAATGGTATGGTGAGCAATGCTGCCGAGCCATGATAGTATGACTCTCGGACTGAGATACGCATTATTCCGTATGTTATACCATGTCTCCACATCCACCTTCTAATCATTGATTTTCCCAGAAACACTAAATCCCCGTATTGCAAACACACAGTGTTTTTGTCTCTACAATGTGTATTGTATCTGCCAAGTGAATGAGATTCTGGCTAATCCCATCCAAATGACTAAAATTGTTACCTCTACCAAAGCTCCTGAGCCCTCTCCGTACCTGCCACTCCACATCTTGATGTTCATTTCTGGCAAAAGCCCGGAAGAGATTAATTATAAATTGTATTTAGTCACTTTTAGTGAGACTCTTCCTTTGAAACTGTCATATATCTGTCTAATCGGTACTTACTGTATATAGGACCACCCTTGGGACTTCTGTTTGGCCCCAGGCTGGCAGTATAAAAACGTCAGCACTAGCCATCACAATGCCAGGGTTGGTTGTGAGATGGGAAAAGAGACCACTCCCTGTTTTAGTATCGGGATCTGCAGGTGTTTTTAATGGATCCTAGCGTTTAGAGTTGTAGGGTGACTGTCAATCACGGCCGCCTACAGAGGGTGACTGCCCAGACATAGCTCCTATACCCCTGTCAATCATCATCACATACATGTACATGCAGGAAGGAGATCCCTACTGTGATGTATATGCATGTCATAGTTTGGGAAGGAGTTAATATTCTATATACTACAAGACTACAATGACATCCCTAATTTTCCCTATATTTTTACTGTAAGCATACTTACTTAATAGAGTTTTGTAATGAGATACGTTTGCGTAGGGTGTGGGTCCAGCTCGAGAAAAGGGATTCAGACTAGGGTTGAGCCGATCTTGAAATTTCAGGATAATTTTTAAAATCCAATTTTTGATCATTTTCCAGCCGATCCCGATCGTGATATTTGCTCAATCGGGATCCGATCTTTCCTGATTAATGATATATACATGAATAGGGTTGAGCCGATCTTCAGATAACCTCTTACCTCGATGCCGCCAGAAAAGATTGGGATCAGAATTCCATTTTACAGCCGATCCTGATCGTGAAATTTACTCAAATACGATCTTTTCCGATCCCGATTGCTCAACCTTAATTCAGACTCATGCATGGTGAAATAGATAGACAAAAATAGCCAAGTATTCTTTTCTTCAGAACTTTATCATTTTTATTGTTAAGAAGTCAGGACTAGGGTTACAGCTAGTGACAGGAGAGGAGAGTACCTGCGTACAGGTATGTGGTAGAGGGGCTAGCACGAATGTGAAGGGTAATAGGGAAGAGTCATACAACTATATATATGGACATTACATACACTGAAGTTACAAGCTCAGGCAAGATATACATTGTAGTGCCAAATGTGAAAGGTACCGGATGAATCAGGACTGATAGCTGTTGGCTAAATTACAAATTTCGTAATGGAGAGAGAGGAGTTTGCTCTTCTTTGTCATTTGAGGTCTCTTTATATACACAGAAAAAAACCTATAGTATTTTGGGTCTCTTTTTGCCTTCATAACCACAGTGATTTGTCATGGCATAGATAGGTATCATCCGCATGTATTAGAGGATCTAGAGTGGGCTGAGAAAACATTCCACCAAACACCATTCAGATCGCTTATTATTCTAAGGCCTCATGCGCACAACTGTGAGTAATGTCAGAGTACTAGTGGTGTTTTTCATGGCTAACACAATGACCTATCCATTTTTTTTAAGTGTAGGTTGTGAGCCCCATATAGGGATCACAATGTACTTTTTTTTTTTTTTCCTATCAGTATGTCTTTATAGAATGGGAGGAAATCCATGCAAACACGGGGAGAACATACAAACTCATTGCAGATGATGTTCCTGGTGGGATTTGAACCCAGGACTCCAGCGCTACAATGACCTTTTCTATGGCCCCATACACACAATCATGTATTTCTACTGTACAGTCCTGGAGTCATGAGCTCAGGACAGCTCCTGTCCATTTTGAGCCCTGTGCTCACTGACCTCAGTGAATGGGGCTGTGGATGCACGCGTGGCCCGCGGATGTCATCCATGTGCCATCCGTGCTGCCAGCATGTTATGGTCTGGCGTCTGGGAATGACAATCTGGGTTATAGAAAATTCTCACCCTATTTGGGTAAGTTCACACAGAGTTTTTTGGTGAGGGTTTTGAGGCCGTATCCAACTCAAAACCCTGACCAAAAAGATGTCTCCCATTGATTTCAATGAGAGCCGGTTGTATCTGTCTCAAAACCCTGACCAAAAAGACGGCTCCCATTAAAATCAATGGGAGCCGCTCAGGAGTTTTTATCGGGAGCCATGTCTTCCGGCTCCCGGAAAAAAAGAATCGAGATGCTCATTCTTCAGGCCAAGTCTCCTTGCAATTTGGCCTGAAGACACTCCCTCCTCCGACTAGGCCCATTCATTGGGCCTAATCCGGAGCAGAGTGCGCCCTTAAGGTGGATGTTGTGAAAAGCTTAAATAAAACTTTATCTAAAACAAATGTTAAAAAATCCAACTAAGGTAAGACATAAGGATCAAAACAAAGTAGAGAAGTGTCAATCTTTTCTTTATATGTTTCCTTGTTGTTGAATTTGATCCAAAAAAGCAAGAAAAATTTGCTGCAAATTCTTAGCTTATGTGAACTTTTTTGGCGGAAGAATAGTCTGGTTGCATGCTACATACACAGTATACAGGGACGTGTCACTTGAGAAATCTATATGCTTGTTAAACAAATGATCCATAGCAATCAATCTGTCTAGCGTGACTCATGTTAGCAGACGTATCATATCATCTCATGACAGGTAAGGGAATCCGGGTAATCCACGTTATGAAATCGTGTCACAATAATATCTTTGGCCCCGGTCATAGATTTGTTTTTCTTACTTTTCTGAAGAGACGCACTTGTACTGGTCCTCGGACCCCATTGATGTCCTAGGTGACATCAGTAAATGAATGGACTTTTGTCGTTGGTCATCCTGCTTTTCTAGAGACTTCCATTGAACTGGTACACCTAATGGGGGAGATTTATCAAGACTTGTGTTTCTTATTCCAGATGCATCTAATTCTGTTGTTGACGGAGAGATGTCAGGGCTCTTTATTTGTGCGACAAGTTGGGTTTTTTTTACCGGTACCACACTTTTTGGTATATGTGACTTTTTGATCACTTTTTATTGTTATTTCTTGGGGAAAGCAAAGTGAACGAAATATGTTAATTTGCAGATTGAGGTGTATTTTATTTTACAGCGTTCACCATATAGGATAAATAACACTATTTTTGGATAGTGGGGACTTCAACACCTATGCAGATACATAACATACATAATACGTTTGTTTATTTTTTGGTTTACATTACCTAGGTTTTTTTGTAACTTTTTAGTATTTGTTTATTTTTTTGTTTTTATTACGTGTTTGTCCCATGAGGGGACTTGAAGCTGGGATCTCAGATCCCCAATGCGGTATACTACAATACATAGTAGTTCCTATTGGAATTATGCATAGGCAGTCAGGATCTTACAGTGGGGGGTCTGAGGGGCAACAGGAGGTGGTCGAACTTGCCCCCGCACCATCTAGATGCCAAGATCGCTATTGATCATGACATCCAGGGGGTTAATCCACCAGACTCGGAGTACCTTTATAGTACATAATAGTATGACGCAGAGTGAAAAGGGGGTGAAGGTAAAAGTGCCTGTAATGCTTTTTCCAATTTTGTTTAATTTCACAATCACAATGTATATTTTTTTCTTTTCATTTAAGTATGTCTTTGTAGAATGGGAGGAAATCCACGCAAACACAAGGAGAACATACAAACTCCTTGCAGATGTAGTTCCTGGTGGGATTCAAACCCAGGACTCCAGCGCTGCAAGGCTGTAGTGCTACCCACCGAGCCACTATGTTGCCCCCAGTTGTACATGTATTTGTCAGTATATGATATACATTCATTCCACCCTTGTACTTCCATAATATACATGTGCTTTGCTATTATGTCGTTATTATTGTTTGATATTGTTACATTACAACCTCAGAACCTTTCACCATTTTGCTTTTTATTCATATATTTTATGACGAATGCATGTTACCGGATGGATTCCATGTATCACTTGTGTTTTTGGTGTTTTGCTTGTAGTGGGCACGCAAGTACGCTCTGATGATTGTTATGCTGTTGTGATCGGTTTTGTTTCAGTTTTGTTCTTGTATCTTTTATGAAGATGTAACAAATAGCAAATAATAGAAAAACCTTGCAAATCCATAATAGGCATATGTGACGTAAAAGCAAAATACAGTGTAATGTATGATGCAACACAAGTAAAGTATCCACAAGAAGAGACCTTGAGCAGGGTCCTGAACTTGAGACTGCGAAGCCTCGCTTTGAGTCATGGCCACGCCTCCTTAATAAGCTCTATGAGAACCAGTGTGACAGTCAGCCCTGTGTCTGTGCTGTGGATGGTGCTGGATACCTGCAGAGTCATAGGTTCTCCCTGGGAGATTATGCTGCTCTAGTTCCAGGCACCTTGGATCTATCGCTTATGTAAGTACTGACGTGTGATCTTCTTAGTCTTAGTATTACATAAATCTGCATTCTGCTCTGTGACATTGCATGTTGCCTATGGCTTCTGTTGGCTATATAATGCGGGCATGCTTACTAAGCAGTAGTCTGCGAGATGTGGCTAGTGATTGAGAAGCTACAACTAGTCCTAGCCTCAGTGCATCCTGGGATCTGTAGTTCTACAATGCATCACCGTATCAAAAAAAGCATTTTTTTTTCCATGTAACAGAAATTCTGGGCACATCAAAATTCGAACTGGAATTTCTTTCTTTTTTTTGAATTTTTCGCCTATTCACACCTTCAGCTTTTGAAGGTGCATTTTCTAACTGGGCAGGCAGTCTCTTCGGTGACGTTTGCCCTCATTCAGACACAGCTTTCCCCCGCCCTACCCCCCACTTGCACTGCTCGGCTGTGTATCCAATTCAGCTGAACAGAGACTGAGCCACTTTCATTGTGTACCTATATACACTGATACAATTGTCACAAATATCCCTCCAACGCCGATCTCATAGCTTTAATGTAACAATGTCAATGTAACACAATATTATTACAAGAATACATAATAACAAATATTCGCACTAGAGTAACAACTTTCTGAAACATAAAGAAGTTACAGGTCCGTAGAAAAAGCATTTTTAGTTATGTCTTGTTACAGTAAGTCATGAGGGGTCAGAATTTATAATCGGACAATCCAAAATCCCAGCACGGTAAATGGAGGCTATGGGCTACATGGCGACATCTGAGTTGGGGTGAGGGATCCCTACTAGAGATGAGCAAGTAGTATTCGATCAAATACCTGGCCGCCATAGTAATGCGTGTAAGCGGCCGAACACCAAGGGGTTAAGCGTATCGAATAGTTGATGCGTTTAACCCCTTGGTGTTCGGCCGCTTACACGCATTCCTATGGCGGTGAGGTATTCGATCGAATACTACTCGCTCATCTCTAATCCTTACTCAGAATTGTCCGCTGTGTATAGCATTGTTTTTGTAAATTATATCATGTTATGGGGTATTATGCGGTCTATGGAAGATGTTCATGAGTTATACGAAAACGTGGGCACATTGGCCCTCATTTTGTAGCTGCCCCTGAACTCTGGCTTATTTTACACGCATTTATTAAATAAATGGGCAGTAAAGAATAAGGTTCCCACTTAACACTTTTCACATGTGACTAGTCTAGTGGCCATGGCTTTAAAAAAAAAAAAAAAAAGGTATGGTTTAGAATGTGATAATGTGTGCCACGTTGTGGAAACATTGTTGCCTTAAGAATTAGGTACCAGCTATGCCCATTGCCCATCTAAAAGGGGTGTAAAGTTCTGTCGGCTCGCACACGTGACCTTGTAATTCACAGTCATGTGTATGGGCCCAAAGAAATGAATAAGTCAGTGTGATGGGATAACCCAGATAGCACACTGTTGTCTGCAAGTGGGAAACAGTTGTAGATGTTGCAACAGTTTCTGTACCTCATCCAACAGGAGCCATGGTCACCTGAAAAAGGGCGAGGCCTAATTTGCAAAACTGTGCCCAAGCACCAAAATTCTGGACATTGCACTAAAGCTTTGCACTAAAATTCTGCTGGAAACTAAGCCAAATAATAAGTGGTGTAACGTTAGGCTGGACATTGGGCAACTTGGACAAACTGGTGCAGTTTAAGAATCTCTTACCTAACTTAGCACTTTCTAAAAGTCATGCTTGTTGTTACCACTCCATTGGAATCAGAAGGGCGTGAGCGTCAGCTAAGGATTAATTGTGGAGTCTTCCACAAGACATTTATGAGAATTACTGTATGTGTCATTAATAAAATGTACATCTGTCTCCAAGGGAATAATCTACTTGGTCTGCCGATCCCTCACTGGGTGCTGTTTTATTGTCTCACTTTGGGCATCCACCAGCTAAAAGATGTCCAAAGTGGGTAAATGTATGGGTCTTGGTGCTAATAACCTGCATATGTACTTGGGTGAATAGTTGGAACGCTTTAGTCTTTTGAAGACTTTAAGGGGTTGTCCAGGATAACTTTTTTACTCACCCATGCTCCAATGTTTCCCAGAACGGTCTGGTCCTGCTGTTCCATTGTTTTCATCCACTGGAAGTCCTCGCATGTGACAATTAAGGCTAATTAGTGGCCCCAGTAAAGAATATGGGTAGAGATGAGTGAATAGTATTCGGTCAAATACCACGCAGGAGAATTCAATTGAATTCAATTCAAAAACCTCCTCGTCCTGCTACTTCCTGAACTTGGAGGATCCAATGTGTCGAACTTGGAAACCAGAATAACATTCCCATTTTTTCCCATAGACTATAATGGTATTCGATATTCGATCGAATACTACTCGCTCGTCTCTAGACATGGGAGGTCACAGGTAGTGATGTCCATGCCCTTTCCTTAGGTCGCTGATTAGTATGAGAAGCCATGTGACCGCTGAGACCATTCTAGGGCCTAAGGAAAGGACATGGGACATCACTACCGGAGCACCAAGTCAGTTTTGTTTTTTTTTTTTTTTTCATCTTCCCGGCCTCATGTTAAAGTTGTTACCCTGGACAACCCCTTTAATGGTCTAACTAAAATCCAAGTCTATTAACATGATACAATTTTTACAGTCAGAACTGATTCATCTTCTGCCAACTATTGAGCATTAAAAGCTAAAATATTATTTGCTCTCCACATCTATAAAGGTGCACAAATAGTACTTGGCATTGTGGCCCAGGCCGACGCACTGTCCGTCCCTGGGCAAATACACAGGAGAGTCTCTTCACTGCTAAATGGACTTCGATCAGTTTCTTAAGCAAAAATTGTTGAATTTTTTAAAAAACTTTTTTTGTTTTTGCTTGGGCCTTTAGTATGTAGATTCAGACAAAAACAGGGCTATTACAAAGTAGAAAAACTTGAACAGTGTGATTTTGTGGTATCGTAGGAATTTCCACTTATAATGCACATGACAATATAATATGTCACTGTTTTTATGTTATTGCGTCATGTGCAATTTTCATCGTATTTCTTCATTATCAGTATTTCGGGTATAGAGATATAGCAGCATTTCAGTGCATGGAGATTTGTGTAACCTAGAATCTGGTGCATATTGAAGACTCCTGTCCTTCCCCCGATGGCAAATATTGAGAGAAAGGGGAGATCTGAGCAGGGGATGGGGTAGGTCACCAGTAATAGTCGTGAACAGGCTTTTTAACTATTACAAAGTTATTAGTGATGGTGGTTTTTTTTTTTTTTTTTTCATATCTGGCTAATCGACAGTGACACCGGTGGCATAATAATTGTGGTTGCAGGGAGTGCATTTCCAGCTGGAAATGGCTGAGGCCTGGACCACAGACGTTGGCGAAAGCCTTGTTCTATGACCGCTATACATATTGTTAATGGATAGGGGCCTGACTGGGCTAAGATAGCTCTGCCCACACTAGAAGCTGATGCTATCTGGATTATACAGGACCGTGCACAAGCTGCGAGCAACAAGACTGATGGAAGGTAAGGAAGAAGAGAACATGTGTGAGCAAGAGGGGGACATGGAGGTGCAGGCTGCGTGTGAGCAAGAAGGGGGAAATGGGGGTGCAGGCAGTGGTGGAAGTGGGTACTGTTAGCACATAGTACTGTACTGTTTGGGGGCCACTGTGGCGCACATAATATTGTTTGGGGACCACAATGGAGCATCTAATACTGTTTGGGAGCCACTGTGGAGCACGTAGTATTGTTTAGGGGCCACTGTGGAGCACATAGTACTGTTTGAGGCCACTGTGGAGCACGTAGTACTGTTTGGGGGCCGCTGTGGAGCACGTAATACTGTTTGGTGGCCACTGTGGAGTATGTAATCTGTTCCAGTATTGTTTATATGCTAGCGCTGCTCACTCATATTCTTGATAACTGTAGTTGTGGATACTAATGCTGTACCCCTTTCAAGTATCTGAGATATCGCTTCAGCTCCCGTAACCACCACTATCAAGAATTTGCTCTAGGAGGGGGTAGTCGGCCCTGGACAAAAATTTGCACCCAGGCCCACAAGACTTTAGTTACGCCACTGAGTGATGCTATACAGTAAGTGAAGTAATCTGTACCAAAATATGTATTTTGTGGTGCGTTGTTAACTGTCTTATAGTCGGGTATAAAATCTAGAGATTTACACCAAAATTTTCACCTCTATCTATGTTTCCCCTGGCTATCATACCTACTATTTAATCACTTCTTGTCAGTAACATTTCTGTCATATCAATAGTGTAGTGTAATATTGTAAATGTGAGTAAGGGTCCTTGTCTGAGACTCTCACTACTTCTCTCTTAAATCATAATAACTCACCATTGAAAACCAAAACGATCCTTGTGTTTCATATGGAGCGACCTTCTTCTCACCCATCTAGACTTTCTAGTCCATTTCATCTTCATTTTTTAAAAACAAGAAGTGCATGCAAAGCCTATGGTAAATGCGATATAAACGACGCAGAATGAAACAATAGCTTGTGTTGTTCACATGAACCCTAAACTGTGATACCTGCCAATGATTAACTAGAATAGTCAAGAATAAAGAATCACCCATCGGCATAAACCGTTCCCTCTTCCTCTATCTGATCCTTCAATATTTCTTAGGAAGTTGCAGTTCTCCACCAGGTCTGTTGATGTAGCCATCTGTAGGTTATAAAGCATGTCATACGGTTTTATCGCAGCCATTCATGTGTCCTTAAGCTGTAAACATAAACAGGAACAGGGAGGGTCTGGTAGAAATAGTCATCAGTTTAGCTAATGTGGACATCAGTCCATCTGCTTCTGGTGAGGGGCAGCGGTGCCGACCTAGAGACTCCTGGTAAGTCAACAGATTTCCCTTTATGCCTGCTTGCGGTATAGAATAGTTGGGGTGACCATCCACAACAGGATTGTCTGAATGGTTAGAGTAGTAGTTGTTCATCGGATAGTCTATCAATATTGGATGAAATTCGGGCAAAGACGTCATGTATTGTTGACTTGACAATATCACAGCTCAGTAGACCAAGACTGGGCAGGAGGATCAGAGCTATGGCCGCTTTTATATTTGACATCCTAGCCTGGCTTTGCCCCAATTCTGTCCAATCTCAGCCTCTTTACATTGCCCCAGACACAGTATATTGTGCATGGAATACATCTACCTACAAGCAGATATCTTATGGTAAAATGGTACTATGTTTGGTCAGATAAGATGGACCATGTGGTCTTTATCTGCCAAAAATGTTCTATGTTTCTACTGTTGTTCAAAGGAATTTAAATGAAAAGCAATTTTTGGTTTTCTAATAAATTGTCTCCACATTAATAATATACAGTATGTGGAAGTCACCCACTCCACCTAAATTGTCTCCATATCACCTTGGCACTGCCAACTCCACCACGTCTTGTCCTGACTCCTATACCTAAAACCTACAGTAAGAAGTAAAGGGAAGGAAAACTCTTAAAAGAACCTCCTAAGACCAGCGGAGCTTACATGATTACTTGTAAGACTTTGCTGACCTGGATTCCTGTAGCAAGCTGCCTTTGGATATTGCATTACAGCTGTAATATATGCATGGTTCACTGCCAAGATCCTGAATTTTTTTTTTTTTTTAGTAATTAGTTAAGAACTTTTTTTTTTTTTTCCTTTGCTTAGATGCTGTTTTAGCTAAAATGGTAAATTGGAAGTTGTGAGCGCTTTATTAGACTGCATTCACACTCATTCACAGGAATTTCTGCAACCAAGTTTGCTCATGTCAAGGCACTGTTACTATATCAACTGTCCTTGTAATGTGACTGTGGTAGAAAAGGTGATCTATCGCTACTGGTAGGATATTTGTAATGAATGTTCAGACTTAGGATATTCTTCGGCATGAAGTCCAACCCAGTTGCTTGAAATCTGATTTATTATATGATTCCCCACATCCTGGAGCTTTGTGGCTCATTCACTGTAGTACCTGTTCCAGGGACATTCCTACTAGTAAGAGCGGGTTCACACCTGCGCCCGGTCTCCACTTTGCAGGTTTCCGTCTCCTGTCGGCAGAAGACTGAAACCCACAAAGCGGAGACCGGGCACAGATGTGAACCCGTCCTATGTCTGACATTGCACCAGTGCATTTGAGTACAGAGTGCTACGCCTGCCAGGCACCATCCCACTTGAGTTTGCTGCTGCAGTTTGCAGGTGTCCTAGGGGTGGAACATCATGGATCATACGCAGATGACTTATAAAATGGCGGCAGCTCTTCACACCATAATGGTAATTACATTCAGGATTCTATACAAGTGCACAAGTGTCTGAGCTCAAGGCTTCATTCACTTGGACATATTCTGGCTCTGGTATATGACCGCTGCCTGTTTACCCATGTTGCAAAAATTCCACCTGCTCTTAGTTTGGACTCAGTATGACTACACTCCTGTCTATCATTATGGCCTCACCGATTAGATTTCCAGTCTGTTTGTAAGCCAGCTGTTTGTGAAGACTTCTCTAGTACCTGCGAGTTCCCTCCAGCAATGTCCTCACCTCTTTGAAGAGAGTCAGTGGAAAAAAAACATATAGCAATTACTTACGCTCCGCTCCCCGTTTTAGCCCCAAGACAAATCTGGGTTCAATAGCTGTCTGCTTGTCTCTGCGTGACAAGTTTTTGCTTCTGTTCTTGTTTTGTGTTGTTAATTCAGCATTATGTATCTATGTGGTCTATTTAGGTATTGATTTATCAGGGCACATGGTTGTATTGTCATGTTTCCATTATTGGGAATGGATGCCATAGACCAGGGGTAGGGAACCTTGGCTCTCCAGCTGTTGAAAAATTACAACTCCCAGCATGCATACTTGCTATGCTGTTCTTGGAACTCCCATGGAAGTGAATGGAGCATGTTGGGAGTTGTAGTTTCACAGCAGCTGGAGAGCCAAGGTTCCCTACCCCTGCCATAGACGATCTATGAGAGTTAGCCTAGTTGCAGATGACTGTATTTTGCGGTCCACTAGTATTCAGTGTTCAGTTTTTGTGGATCTTGTGTCATGAGTGTGTCCTCAGCATCAGTGCCATACGTACACAAAAACACAAAATTGCTTCAGTGTGTCATCCGGATCTGCAAATACAAAGTAATAAAAAAACCCTGTGGGTAGCTAGGTAACTGTCTCACAAATACGGACGACACAGAATATATCCGTGTGCCGTCCGTGGCTGTTTTAGTCTCCCAAAGGCTTCTATGGGCAAGTTTATGCCGCATACACTGAACAGACTAGGACCTCGCACGGCTTGCACAATAATCCATGGAATACATGGTAGTGGGCTTCAGCCCATAGAAATGAATGTGTCAGCGTGCTATCCGGGAAAAACATGGATAACACACTGATCTCACCCACTGTCATCTGCAAGGGGCTTTAGCTGTAAAAGCTGTCTATGAGAGTCTGTTGTGGTTTTTCACATTCCCTGCACCAAGGCGGATTTGCACATTTTTGGATCCTACTTTGTATTGTGCATGCATTAATCTGTTGTTTTTCTATATCGCTCCATGTTGTGTATTACATTTCCTCTAATCCCAGTGTTTTTACACTGAAACAAACTCTGCCGGGAAATTCTCGCTCACTCGCATTGGTTTCCTATACAGCTCACCTGTTAGAGGTACTTTGGGCATCAATGAGGTGTCAGAGTGGCTCCTCCTCTGTTTTTACCATTTTAGATGGACAAACCGGTTGGATTAGTTTTTAGTGTTTTTCCTTTTAGATTTTTATGATTTGCTGAACAAGAACAATTGCAGAGCAAATTAATGAAAATGAAAAATAGTGCAATGGACTTGGTATGTTAATACGACCGTACCCCGAGTGTCTACATGCCTGCCAGCTTTCTTGTACATGCCAAGTTTAGCATTCTGCTTTGCAGGTGTATTTTAGTCTCAGCATGTGGATGAAAGATGTTTAGTCGATTCTTCTACAGTAGATCGCAGTGAGCGGCTAACCCGCTGCGATCGCTGTCAGGTCTTGTTTCTCTTCCTTCATACGACTTGCTGGAACACCTCAAATTGACTCACAAATGTTTGCAGCTCAGAGCAATGCCAGCAGAAATACAGTCAGTAATGCCAAGTGTGCTCAATGGTGGACCCATCCTCTAACATTCTATCTTTAGCTCTTCAAAAAATTCTTTGCATAAATTTATTTTTTTTTTTTTGCAAAACTGAAGTGTTGCCATATTAAGCGAAGGTGGAGAAGATCAGCGCGACATTCTGTAAACTACAAGTTGGCGTAGGACCATACATATATTGTTATGAGAGCTTATAATACCAGTTTAAGGCCCCATGTAGTGGGCTGGTGCAAAAAAAGCACTGTGGAAAAAAAAATGATTCCTATAGGGAAACCGCCGACGTTTCTGTAGCTATAGTTGACATGCTGTGATTTCCAAAATGCAACAGTTTCCACTGAACGTACTGTATTTTTCAGCAATGTGTGGATGGGAGTCCTTGACTGTAAGACCATGCGGTTTTTGCTATGTTGTTTCCATCACGTGGGACCCCAGCCTATAGGGATTTATTGATTTCCTAGCATTAGGATTGGTCACCAATCTGTGAGCTGTGGGGAGGTTGACGTTTGGACCTATGCCGATCAGCTGTTTGAATTGGTCTCAAATACTGGGGACTTTTCCCTGTACCACTGTTGTCACATTCATGGGTTATATGGTACAGAAGCAACTCCGTCCCATTCAAGTGAATGTGGCAAATCTGCAATACCAAACACAGCTCTTACTCTTTGTAAGGTTCTATGCTTGGCATTTACCAAGTTGCCACAGCACTTAACTGAAAGCAGTGGCAACTTCAACCAGCTGATCGGTGAAGATACCGGGTTCTAGAATCCCATTGATCACAAATTGATAACCTATCCTATCCTAAGATAAGATCCTAAGATCACGAGTATTTAAAAACCCTTCAGGCTAAGAAATCATCTAGCACGATGCAGCCAAACAATGCAATGGAAAAAAAAAAACCTGCATTTTTTGCAGTATTTTTCATTGAGTTTTAGGTGTGAGATCTTCAAACTAAACTTTCTATGGGAAAGTTGTAGAAGTTTTCATATATTTTGTCAGGTAATCCTCTCTGTGTTATAAGATCCCCGAATGATTTTCTTATCAATTAGAAAGTTCAGGAACAAGGGATTAATAACTAGATCTGTGGAGGTCTGACCATTGCAAATCCAAGCTCGAGAACCCCAGATCTGGAGGAAGAAGGGGAGATCCAAGAGGTTATGTAGATGGAGGTTCTAATACTTAGAGACACTCCCTTGTTTTTTCTCTTCCTCTCTCCTGCATCTTTTGCTTGCTAACAAATGCTTTTATTCATGTCTACCATGTAGTTGGCGTTTCTTGGAAATCTTGCTCCAGCATTCTCTTTGGCATGTAACATCTAACTAGGAACAAGCTTGTCTTTACCTGCCTATGCACTGTTTTAGGAGATCCTTCCTGACTCAGTTTTCATGCTACCGTTTTTGGCCTGTGCGCCAGCCAATGGTTTCCATGAGTGCATGCATAGCAAATATTAATACAAATCTATGCATTTGGTTAGATGGGTATCTGCCATCTTGGCTACTGAGATCTTTCAGATACATCAACATTTTTCTAATGTGTATGGATAACTTAAGAATAATCTTGTTTTATGAAGACTGAGATTTCTTTATGTTGCCGCTTTACCTTCTCCTTTAGACTGCGAACTGTTTCTGCACCTTGGCCTTTATGCTGTTGTTGATAGATTTATCTGCATCTCCTTATCTTACATCCTTGGCCTTCGTGTTCTTTATGAAAGCTGACGCTGGCACTGAATGATTCTTTATGTGTATTCTCCATTCACACATTTGATTTGTCACATATAGGGTGGAAAGATCGGATCCCGATCGAGCAAATTTCACGATCGGGATCGGCTGGAAACTGATCGAAAATCAGATTTTAAAAATGATCCTGAAATCTCAAGATTGGCTCAACCCTACTCCATAAACACAAAGTAACTAGGGTTGAGCGATCGGGAAAGATCGGATCCTGATCGGTGATTGAGCAAATTTACAATCGTGATTGAGATCGGCTGGAAAATGATCCTGAAGTCTCAAGATCGGCTTAACCCTAGTCACCTATGCATCTGAACAATACTGCCGTAGTCTCCATTCTACTCAAATAAAATGCGTTTTGGTTACTATATAATACAGAAGTCCCAGTGTAAACAAGGATCTCTCTTGTCTCTATACAAATACAGGTCAGGATCAGGCTGCATGTAGAGTACTGTGCACAGTATATAGGAAAGATATAGCTGAGCTCGAGCAGGTACAGAGGAGGGCGACCCCGGGAATTAATGGGATGAGTGGATTAGACTATAAAGAGATTAGCTAATAAAGAGTTGTTTAGTTTGGAAAAAAGATGGTTTACGGCAGTCTAATAACAATGTACAAATATATTAATAGACAATACTTAGATCTTTCTAATGACCTATTTATACCGAGGCTTATATTCCTGGCAAGGGGGCATCCTGTACGTCCAGAGGAAAAAAGACTGTTACCATAGTCGTAAGCAGGGATTTTTTTTACATAAATAACGATGAGACTATGCAATTTACTGCCTCAAGATGTGCAAGTTTAAGATGGGTCCGGAAATAAGACTATCACAGTTTATGAGCGCTAGAAATTTTGGGGATAGGATGTTAATCAAGGGACTGCTTCCAATATCCATATTTGGAGTTACCCCCTTTGATGGCAAAAACAAACAAACAAACAAAAAAAACCCTACAAGGCTCACTCCAATGTCCCCTTCAACTTGGTGGGTTTGCAGGTTGGAGTTGATGGACTTCAGTCTTGGTCCAACCGTAGCCATTATGTTAGTAGGTAACTACAAATATATTGCTGCTTAAATTGATGGACGATGTCCTTTATTAGAAGAATAACGCAGCAGTGGACTACTACTTCCAATAAAGACATCTTCCATCAATTTAAGATGCTCGTGGACTGGATTTTTTTGAGTGCCCTGCTTTGGAGAGGGTTTCTTCTATGCTTGTCTGGCTCCATTTTTCTTTTCTATGAATATACAGCAATAAATAAAAAATTATAAATTTAGTGGGGTTTATAGCAATGGTTGTGCTCCCAGATGTGCATTAATGACAACCTCTCTATACGCATAAAAACTAGAGAAGTCAGTGGCCTTCTATTCTCAAGATAGCCATAGGATCCCAGAGGTGGGAGCTGCATGTATTAGGCATTAAAGGCATATCCTTAGACATTTACATAAAATCCAAAGATGGAAATACCCCTTTTACCAGAAGGTGTGTGCCGTATTCTGTGCTCAATAAGAGCTATGCTTTATAGGATTATATAATGACATTTCTTGCTAATATTTTATGTTTCAGAGATGTGGGTTTTGCCAGAGTCCGAGATTTTCACTATGGGTTTGTGGTCGATCAGCATTGGAGCTCTTGGTGCAGCAGTCGCTGGGATTATCCTGGCTAACACAGACTACTTCCTCCCAACAACGGAGAAGGCTACCTTGGAATATTTAGAAGAAACAGATCTGAAGTCTGTATCTGATGGTAAGAATATCTTATAGTAGTGGTACCAATGGAGTCTGGAGTTAGGTTATTACTCTATCTAGGCTTAAAAAATGATTTGTCTCTCCTTCTAACATGTCGGTTTTCGTTCCATGAATACCAAATCTGGAATTTTTTTTCTTCTTGACCCACTTATCACTATTGACCCAAGTTCCTATTTGCTTATGCTAATATTTTACTAAAAACCTCTACGCAACCAAATTTTAAGCTTTGACCCAATAATCTATAATTGTCCCTCTTTGACAGTCCAAGAATTTGGAAGGTATGCAACCCGTGCATTTAATTGTTGCCCAAGATTGTAACAATGTAGCTGATTTCTTCCACAAACCTCGTGCTGAAGTAAGAGATGTTCTGTTTGATCTTCCCGTGGATTCTGTGGCTGATTCCGATGCCGAATCTGTGCCACGAGACTCAGGCTTCTTAGCCCCATTGTGTCAGGGGCATATCAGCAAGCAAGCCCGTGGGCGAAAGCCAAAGCTCTGCTATGGGTTCACTGGGATAGAATTTGGAGAGAAAATTAAGGTATAAGTCGACCTCAAAATCCTCTGTGTGCAGCTTTCCTAAGGATAGGTCCACATGGGCTGTGACGGCTTCCAATTTCCTATTGCATTGAATCAACAATGGGATTTTCCTAAATTCTTTCAAGGCAAAAACTGCCCAATAGGAGGTGGTTTATGTGACAGGTCAAAGGGTAAATGCTAGAGGTATTAGTATGTGTATGGATGCAATTTGTTGATAACTTTTCTTCTTTGCTGCTGTTGTGCAATGCCACTGGAAAGCCAAGATGACGTACAGGTATATTGTATGATAGATACGTGTAGATAGATTATAAATATAGAGAGAGAGTTGACTGTGACTCTATTGGCTCTCTCCAACAGAATCGAGGACAGTCAAAGCAAAAGACCTCTGGGAACGAAATGGGGCGGTGATAATGGCGGTGCGTAGACCTGGATGTTTCCTATGCAGAGAGGTAATTCAACATACAGAAGACAAAATATATTGTCTGTTATGTAACCGTGTTTAGTTGTCTAGTTTACTAGGTGTAATACATGAAGGTTGCAAACTTTGCTCAGATGGCAATCCAAGTCCTAGCATCAAATCCGACCAAAGACAACATCTGCAAAAATTTTGTATGTTCTCCCTGTGATTGCGGGATTCCTCTGGGTACTCTGGTTTCCTCCCACATTCCAAAGACATACAGTCCCCTTATTCTAATGCCAACAGGCACCTGGATGACTATCCTGAGATCGGCGTCAGAGACTGTTCTTTGGAGCCTTAGTTTCATCTTCCATCAATCAGGTTCATCAGATGTTGTTAGTGCCTGGTCACATAACCTGCAATTTTATATCATTTGCGCCTCCTCAGCACCCACCCATGACTCCCTTCTTCCCGTAATTCTAACCCTCTTCCAAAAAAATGTGTAAATATACTGAGGTCTAATGGAGTCACTCTTTCACATGCATTCTCCGTTCAACCAATTGTGCATTGTGGAGAAGAGATAAAGCTGCTGCCAGACACCACTGACATAGACTTATCTCCAATGGAGACCATGGATCAAGTGTAATAATTCAACATGCCATGTCCTTACTTCCCTTAACATCATTTGCCAGGGAAGAGTCGGGAACCACAAGATAGTAGGCTAGCCCAGCCAAAATTGCAGGGCCATTGAACCTTTCTCTGTTGTGTATGGGGGCCATAAAAACAAAGAAGTTTTTGCAGCGGTTTTTTTTTGTGTGTTGTTGCCACCCATGGCCTATTGGCCTAGTAATAGGATTACTGCATTACTATACAAGGCATAGAAGTAGAAGAAAGTCAATTCCTTACAATTATTGGTCTGTAATAAGGCTAAGGCTGGTGTTTCTGTAGGTATAACGTGTATTTTTCAGCAATGTGTGGATGAGATTTGCTAGTGGGGTTGAGCCGATCTTGAGATTTCAAGAACGTTTTTAAAATCCGATTTCCGATCATTTTCCATCCGAACCCGATCCTAATGCAAGTCAATGGGATTTTTTAATGATCGAAAATCGTTTTTTATAAACGATCCTGTTCACTACACACTGTGAGTCCAAAAATTGAAGCCTTCAATTTTTGGACTCCACGCTGTGTATTGATTACAAAATCTGCTGGCTACAAAGTCCCCCCCACTTACCTGCACAGAACCGCTGCCGCCTCTCCTCCCGGTGTGTATGCTGCTCCCCAGAGCTCTGGGCGCTCCGCCTCCCTAGGCTAATATTATTGATGCTGAGAGTAGGCGGGGCTTGTAGTGGCTTAGGAGAGTGTGGGCGGGGAGACGCGAGTGCATCACTCAGTCTCCCCTCCCTGGACCCCACCCACTCTCTCCTAAGCCACTACAAGCTCCGCCTACTCCCAGCATCAATAACATTAGCCTAGGAAGGTGGGGGCACGCACGGCACTTTGCTGGCATGTGAAAGAGAGGAAAGGATAGAGAACAACGACCTGGAGCTCCGGGGAGCGGCAGCGGCTCTGTGCAGGTAAGTGGCTTGAAGGATCGGAATTCCTATCCCGGTCTTTTTAGGCGGGATCGGAACTCGATCGTGAAATTTACTCGATCGCCAATCGGGATCCGTTTTTTTTCCCATCCCAATCGCTCAACCCTATTCGCTAAAAAACCGCGGCATTTACGCAATGTGGGGCCCTAGCCTTAGCAGTGTTTTCCAATGAGTAGAAGAGTAAATGTATGGATGGGATTAGCCAGAATCCCATTCAATTTGCAGGTACTGTAAAAAGCCGCATTTTTGCAATATTGGGCCTCAACCTCAGTGACTGTTTCCCTCCATGTCCCTCAATAGGACAGATACTACGTGAAGATCCCATGAAACAACTCCCTATACTTAAGCTTCCTGAACTTTTTGTGTGTCATGGGGCCTTTCTCTTAAGAATTTCTTTTGTTCATTGTTTTTTTAGCTAAGTGGGGTTTTTTTAGACAGAAGAAGGTTTTCTGACATGACTATTTGCAGACATACCAACATAATGACGATTTTACACTAGTATTCTATATTTAGACCTGCGGGAGATATTATCATAGATCTTAAGTCTTATATTTTCAATTCCTAAGATTATGTAAACAATTAGGCATGTCAGTAAAAAGCATGTCAGAGATTTCTTCACCGTGAGAATGGAATTAAGGTAATTCTTAACTTGAAAGCCTGCTGTGAAGTCTTGAAGAAGGTATGTGAATAAGGGCATGTAGGGTTATGAGTAGAGATGAGCGAACAGTTTCGTCGAATACCTTGCTGCCATAGGAATGTGTGTAAACGGCCGAACACCGAGGGGTTGAGCGCAGTGAATATTTGATGCCCATAACCCCTTGGTGTTCGACCACTTACACGCATTCCTATGGGGGCGAGGTATTCGATCGAATAATATTCACTCAACACTAGTTACGAGTACTACAAATATGCGTAGGTAATATTTGCCTTACTCTATTGCAGGAAGCTTCTGAGCTATCTCAACTTAAGCCTGAGCTTGACCAGCTCGGAGTCCCACTCTACGGTGTGGTGAAGGAGAAGGTTGGGACTGAAATCGAGGCCTTCCAACCTTACTTTAAAGGAGAGCTCTTCCTTGATGAGAAGGTGCTGATGTTTATTATGACGATTATGCTTTATTATCACCAATGTGTCTTCTCCTTGAAGTAAAATTTAAAAAAATGTATGGGTTGTCTTAGACAGTCCTAGTCCATAAACCCCATGAACCAGCGCAAAGGGCAAATAAGAACTAGCTCTCATTCTATATCCTATGGACAGCCATTCATCTGAAGGGGGGGGCTATATAATAATACAGTACTCACGTCTGTCCATTGTTGTCTTCAGAAACGCTTTTATGGACCCCAGAAGAGGAAAATGATGTTCATGGGACTTATTCGGTTAGGAGTATGGCAAAATTTCCGTCGAGCTTGGAAAGCGGGCTTTGAGGGAAACCTGGAAGGGGAAGGCCTTATTCTTGGTGGCATGTTTGTGATTGGCTCTGGGGATCAGGTAACTTAAAAAAAAAAAAAATGTTTTACAGCATTTTGTATCCCACATTTTAAGCTGTGTTCTCCTTTCCACTAAGTCAACGGGGTCAAACTTGGCCAGGCATATAGGCTACACACACAAAAAATTTGAAGCTGATGGGCCACATTTCCTTCTAATTCTATAGAATACATATTTATTGTTAAATAACCCCAGCAGTGGCCCCGTGCAGTTTAATATCCCACCAAGAGTGGCCCCATATAGCTTAATGCTCCACACTAAGGGCTCTGTCACACTGAGTTTTTCGGCAGTGGATTTTGACACAGAATCTGCCTCAAAATCCGATGCCAAAAATGGCTCCCATTCGCTTCAATGGGAGCTGCTTGCTTCTTTTTTCTGCTAGCTAGTAGCGGAAAAAAGAAGTGCACTGCCCTATCTTGCCATGGATTCCACAGCTGACTCAGCCGCGGAGCGAGGCTCCCTCCTGATTAGGTCCATTCATTCGGGCCTAATCCGGAGCGGAATGCTGCAACGGGATGCCAATACACTTTTAGCGGTGTGGAATGTTCACACACACCATGCAAATTCCACCATGTGAACATACCCTAATGACCTCTAGCTAGTACTTGCCTCCGTGTCTCACTCTCTTCACCTGCTCCAGGAACGCAAATACATCACACAGTTTGCCCAGAGCAGTGGAAGAAAGCAGGGAGTGCTGGGGAACGAAGAGTTAAGTATCTACAGTCAAACTACTACCCCCACAGCCTACAAAAATGGGATGCTTTAGAATGGGTCCTCCCCAGTTCTGCCAATCCAGCTGAATCAACAGAACTGGTGAGAAGGCCACGGACCACCGATGACAGTCAGTGGCTGTGTGTTTGAGACCCCTGCTCCAAGTCATATCTACATCTACAGTGAGGCACATAAAATGTCTAAATCACAAAATAGATTTGACACAAGACATGTATGCCAGTTTTTTGGAGTAAATTAAAGGGATCCTATCTTTCAAACCCTTTGTTTTCCCTAACTAACACGTCAGAATAGCCTTAAGAAAGGCTATTTGTCTCCTACCTTTCGTTGTGTTCTCCGTGCCGCCGTTCCGTAGAAATCCTGTTTTTTTTGTCGGTATGTAAATGAGTTATTTCGCAGCACAGGAGGCAGGTCCCAGCACTCAAACAGCACTGAGGGCATCCCCAATGCTGCCAGAGAACTCTCCAGCGTCCCCTCCATCTTAGTCTAGAACGAGGTCTTCACCGCATCGTCTTCCAGCGTCTTCTAAATTCTAGGCCTCGGGCCTAGGGCAAGCCGACTGCGCATGCTTGCGGCCACAAGAAAAATGGCTGCTTACATAGTAGTCGGCCCAGTCGGGAGGAAGGAGTGTCTTCAGGCCGAATTGCGAGGCGACTCGGCCTGAAGAATGAGCATGTCGCTTCTTTTTTTTTCCAGGAGCCGGATGAAACGGCGCCTAGAAAAAAAAATACTCCTGAGCAGCTCCCATTGAACTTACCCTAACTAAGGTACAAGCAGAAATGCACAGAAACTGATGTGAACAAGTAACCTGTGCACTAGAAGTAACAGAATGAATGACCACAAGCCAAGATCTAGAAAAACGTGGAATTGCTATAGAAAGTATTTATTATACAAGCAATAACATTTGTCTTTCAATATTAGCCTGAAAGTGGAAAATCCCTTTAAAGAAGCAAATGTTGCAACCCAGTTTTCACAATTCTTTACATTTCACAATTTCTAGGGAATTCTCCTTGAGCATCGTGAGAAGGAATTCGGAGATAAAGCAAATTTGACATCTGTCCTCGAAGCAGCAAAGAAGATAAAGACAAAGACTGAAGTTCATTAAACGTGTAATTGGGTTTCCAGTAGCTTTCTACATTTAACATGAGATTCTATGGGCGTTTAATTTTTCGCAACTTATTTATTATACTGGTCTTAGAGGCATTGTCGTGGTTTCAGTCAAGAAGGAGGGATATTTATCAAAACTAGTGTAAAGCAAAAGTGGAGGAACCAAGTTTATTGACTGCTCCTTTCATTTTCAAAAGGATCGTTCAAGTTGGCTGCTTGGGGCAACTGCTCCACTTTTCCCTTGCACCAGTTTTAATAAATCTCCCCCAAAGTACTTTGTGTGTTATTTGCCTTTTCCTACCACTACTAGCATAATCTTTGTTTTATACACGATATCTGGTATTTTTTATTGATTAATTCTACTTAACATTGATCAATGTGGTTGATATTTTCTATGCAATGACATGTCTCCAGCATCAGTCCATCTACAATAAAGAAACATTGCCTTTCTAGTGAGTCTACCTCGATCTGTGCTCACCGTATATAGATCCCAAAGAGGCAGCACCTAACTGGACACACAGGATTCCTTTCTACAGCCAACACACTTCTGAACATCTAGGCTCATGATGGCCAACCTATGGCACGGTTGCCAGAGATGGCACTCAGAGCCTTCTCTTTGGGCAACTGTCCGTGGAGCAAATTGTACTGTGTGGAGACCACTGTGCAGCAGATTACACTGTGTGGAAGCCACTGTGAAGCAGATTGGACTGTGTGGGGATCACAGTGGAGCAGAAAGCTCTATAAAGCCACATTCGTATGACCATATTTTGCAGTTCTGTAATTGTGTACAATTGTGGATCCGCACATTATTAAGGTTAAATTGCCATGTTGGCTCTTTGTGATAAATTAGTGGTGTGAAGGATCCCGCCAAAACCACTTTGACCCAGCCTCTGGCCTACCTGGCCTTTGCACGGGAACAACTGTGATCACCTTCTTGCCTTTATCGTCCGCTCTCAACCTGGGAGAGGGACCGGGTCTTATAGGATAATACGAGACGAGCTTTCTAAAGTTTTATATTTATTAACCCAAGAGGGTCGATACTAGACAGCCCACATACATAGAGATATATGCTAGCGGATACAAGCTTATACGGTTACAGAAAGGTATGTTACAGTGCAGTAAGATAAAAAGAATAAAAGATTAGAAACAGAATTGTAATACCCAGTTGGGTCTCCGGAGTTCAACTCATGAAATCCAGCGCACAGTCCTTTAGAGTCCATAAGTAATCCTTAGGTGGTAAAGGTTTGAAGACGCCATTAGCAGAATAGTCCAGGGTGCATGGTATCTCCTTAGGCAATAGGGACCTTAGTCCAAGGGATTAGCTTCCACAGCATCACAGCACTTCGTGACACATTCCAGCAGTCCAGGAGGAACAACAAGACACCTGGGGTCTTGTCATGTGTGACAATATATCTCCATTCAGCCCCCTCCCACGATGAGTTCAGCAAGGTGGGCAGTTCTCCCCCTCACCTTGTACCAGTATGACTATATACAGTCATAACTCTTTGAAAGTCTCCTATGGAGTCAGCTTGTCTGCTACAAGGTGATAGCAAGGCTCTCAGTCCACTGATCCCAGACACCCCCTGCTAAGAATAGCGAAGTTAGCACAATCATGACAATGCTGTGCCCAGGTTGAAACAAAGGGATGAGCCAGGCTACCTCCAGGGAGGAATTAGGCTTGGACAATATCTCTGGCATCTTGCTAATCAGGTCAAGTAAATTAACAGGGCAAAAGGGAAAATATATCTGAGAAGGCAGTGAAAAAAAACCCATAACTCTGGGCCATTCATCACAAGTGGGTTTTGGGTTGAAGTTTGGGAACTCGGTCTCTAAAACGTTCGCCATCACTGATCTAGGCTATACTTGTGAACATTTTGGATAGAGTTTCTAGGAGATCGGCACGGTGTAACAAACCTACACCCCTCTTGAAGTGGCCATACCTACTTTAGGGTGCGAAACAACACATTTTGTGCATACCATGCTCCTTTTTGCAACATTCACAAGCTATTGTGCTAGCTATCCCCCCTTTTTGAGGACATGATTAGAACATAAAGTGTCTGGTGGATAAGGCAACACCAAATCCAGGAGATCTGCCTACTTTTCCAGGGCTCATTTAAGGAGAGGTTGACAAGTATGATCTAGACTGGTTGCTAAGGACATGTTCAGGTTACGAAGTACTATTAAATCAGGTTGCATTTAAGTCTTAGCAACTAGCTAGTTTTAGATCTGTCTCTGTTCTGCTCATATCTATTCATTTGTTTCTAAAAAAAAAAATAAAAATCACAACATATTGCCAGATCTGTAACATCAGCGGCGACAAACAGACAACCCAGCAAATGCGCATTTTTTTAAAAATTTTTTAACGTAGATTGTGAGTCCCATATAGAGTTCACAATGTACATTTTTTTTCCCTATCAGTATGTCTTTGGAGTACGGGAGCATGCAAGCATGGGGAGAACTTACAAACTCCTTAAAGATGATGTCCTTGTCAGGATTCAAACCCAGGACTCCAGTGCTGCAAGGCTGCATTGCTAACCACTGAGCTACCGTGTTGCCCCTGCTCAATTGTGTAATGCAATTTAAAAAAAAAAAAAATAACTGATCATCTGGCACCACTGATCTTAGGCTACTTTATTTTTTTTTTGTTATGAGAGCTTCTAATACCAGTTTAAGGCCCCATGTAGCAGAAAAAGGCACTGCGGGAAAAAACGGCAGAAAAACCGCTTGGTTTTCCACAGTGCTTTTCACAACAGTATTGAATGTATTATTCTGCAATGTGTGGATGGGAGTCCTTTACTGTCCATTTTTCCCCCCTATCAGTATGTCTTTGTAGAATGGGAGAAAATCCATGCTAACACAGGGAGAGTTTACAAAGGGCTAGTTCACACGTGGGCAAAGGGGCGGATTTTGACAGCGGAATTCGCTTCAAAATCCGCCCCTTTACAATGGTGGTCTATGTAGACCGCCTTTTTTTTTTCCCGCTAGCGGCGAGAAAAGAAGCGACCTGCCCTATCTTCAGGCGGAAGCTGCGCGGGATCAGCCGCGTGGCTTCCGCCCCCGGCAGCTCCCTCCTATGTCGGCTCATTCATTTGAGCCGACAGCGGAGGGGAAAGCCGCGACCGCGATGGTCGCGGCAGGCGGGTTTTGACAAGAGAGAGACGCGGCTCGACGCATCTCTCTCGGTGTCAAAACCCGCGCGGGCAGTTCACGTGTGAACTGACCCAAACTCCTTGCAGATGTTGTTCCTGGCAGGATTCAAACCCAGGACTGCAGCGTTACAGTGCTAACCACTGAGCCACACTGCTGCCCCCTGATCTTAGGCTACTTCTAACCAGGAGTAATGGCCGTGCCAATTTATGTACACGTCGGTCCATTGAAGTTCTTTTTCAGGGCTTATACACGTGACCGTGAATAAAGGTCATAGACAATCACTGACAGTTTTGTGACGGTCATTACAAAAAATGCTGTTATTCCGATGTTATTCACTGTCTTATAAATAAGGCCTAAGGCAGGACACATAAGTAGCTGATATTATCTGTGGAAACAGCAGCTAAGTGATCACTCCCATTTAGGGTTTAGCGATCGGGAAAGATCAGATCCTGATCGGTGATCGAGCAAATTTCACGATCGGGATCGGCGGGAAAATGTTCGAATATCGTATTTTAAAAATGATCCTGAAATCTCAAGATCGGCTCAACCCCATTGCATGATGCCTACTTTATAATGCATGAAGTTAGCACAGTCCTTCGGGATGAGAAACCCTTTTTTGTAAATTGTTATCAAGTATCTGGTCATCCGTTGTCCCAAGGACCAGCTCTTGAATCGGAAAATATTCAATGTATTTTGTTTATCACCTTTCACTGAAGCCTTTAATGTGACATCTGCATAGTTATAGTTAGTAATATTTTACTGTATTTATGACAAGGTAACTAAACCTCCTGGATTTATACAAGAACAGTCAATGACACGGGGAAAACATGCAGAAGTAACCCATTTGTTAAATGGAAGGTATCCAGACCGTGCTATGACAAAGAAACTCTATTAATACCGCTTAGCAAATTTGTTTAGTGTTGCTTTGAGCTATTTACTGTGCTGAGTATATCCGACATGTCCAGGCAGCAAATCGTCAAATCTTTATGGAATATTTATCTTGGCGTAACTGATAAGGTTCATCTTTTTCCTTTTGATTTGCAGACCTTTTGTGATCATGTGGTCTTGGAAAGAAACAGAATAACCCGAGGCTGATGTACAATATAGCACGCTGTTATTAATTACTCCTCTCCAGGTTACAGATTTGCCTTTTTTGCTGGCACAGAAATCTATTTTCCAGTTTACATCTAATTTATATCGCCATTGAAATTCACAAGAACAATAGAAAGATTGATCCTTTCAATATAAAAAAAAACTTGGCTGCTGTGATCCAGATGAAAGCCGGAGCTATAAAAAGAATGGCCTATTATCTACACAAATAATTACAGGCTCAGAATCGGGGAATATTTCTTGTATCGAAGTGCACCTCGGCTTTTGAGGTGACGACACAGAATGAGGTAGCTGCAGATCAAAAGATTTGTTGGCAAACTACCAGAATTGGTACAATGTAATCTGCATCGTGCAAGAAATTGCTGCAAGGGCTTTTACCGCTTCACTCTTCACACAATATAAGTGGTTACCTTAAAGGGAGTCAATCATTAAAATGCAATTTTTTCTCCCTAACACATAAATGTCTACATTTAGATGTCTTCTACGTTCGTTAGAAATCCTATTTTTTTCGGTATGCAAATGAGTTCTCTCATAGCACTGGGGGCGTCCCCAATGCTGCAAGAGAACTCTCCAGTGCCACCTCTATCTTCGTCTGGAACGGCCTTTCCCTGTGTCTTCCAGCGCTGGCTTCAAACTTCTAGGCATGCGCGGTCAGCTCTACTAATCGGGCCTCAGGCAGAGCTGAGTGCTGGGGCCCGCCCCCAGTGCTGCAAGAGAACTCATTTGCATACTGAAGAAAACCGGGATTTCTAACAAACGTTGGCATGGAGAAGACATCTAAAGTAGGCGAAGAATAGCCTTTCTTAAAGCTATTCCTGTGTGTTAGGGAGAAAAAATGATGATTTTAATGATTGAATCACTTTAAGTTTAAAATGGGTGTAGTCTTAAACTGCAATTGTAATTCCTTAGACTTTCTGATGTGGATATCTACCTCCCAGTAATACTGTACGTGTTGGATGTAGGGTTTGTATCTCCGGGATGTTGGTACCTTTGCTAACTTTCCTGTATCAGCAGAGATTCATTTTTGGACTGATTTCTCCATCTACAGTCCATGTGGGATGTCTTGTATTGATAGACACTGATGTTGGGTAGATGATTTGTCCCATCTTTTTCTTTCTGCACTTGTGCTATTTGATTCCCTCTCCTGTTCCTGCACACTACCCTGTGTATGCTTCTGTCTGTGTGTGAAATGTCCTGCTTGATGGCTTATCTCTGGGCTCTGATCTGTCCTGTCCATCCTCGCCCCCTTACCTGCTTCTATCTTCAACACTGAGACACTGTAAGGGATGGGTAGGGCAGAGAACTCGGTTTGTAGGTCAGATTCAGCAGGACAGCCGGCTATGTACAGAATGTACACAGACTCTACAGCAGCAAAATGCAGAAGGGATAAAAATATAGCAGGGCTTTTAGAAATTGAACATATATATGGTTTTACTTTGAGCTTTTCATTATGCCAACATTTTTATACATATTTTATGGAAGAAAAGCTACTCCCAGCAGGAGTACATCATGTATAAAGAGGTAGTTCTCAACTTCAAGAACGCACTCACCTCTGACAAACAGGTCTACTTCACCCCACTCATCCTTCCTATCCCACAACCCCAAACAGCTATTCACTACTTTCATCTCCCTTCTCCATCCTGCCGTGTCCCCTCTGACATCACTTATCTCAGCTGAAGACTTTCAAAACCAAAATTTACACCTATGCGCTTGACCCGATCCAGTTGCAACTCATCCCCAACCTCAATAAAGTCTTTACTCCTAACCCAACACTTCAGCCTATCTCTAACCAGAGGATCCTTCCCATCCGCCTTCAAACATGCTACTGTCAGACCTATCCTTAAGAAACTCCTCGACTTTTCCTCTCCAGCCAAGTATCACCCCAACCCACTGTTCTCTCTGCATTGGGCTCATGACGTACAGGGATTGCTACGAGCAGCCAAGCCCTTCCGTGCATGGAGCCTCATCTTTGCAAATAAACTTGTGCTTGCTGACAGCATTCTGGATCTAGTCCGTGCAGGCCAAAGCATGATGTCAGCATCGGCAAGCACCAAAATCACAGCTCAGAGAATAACTGTGCAAGGAACGACTTGGTATCTAAATACGTGTTGTGCTGAGACACATTTCACAAATGTTTTTGAAAAAGTGGCCCCCTAAAGAACAAACAAATATCAATAATAGAGATAAAAAGACATTTTGAAAATCTTGACACAATTCATTTCAATGTATCCTTAGTTGTACTGGTGTAACAGATGCAATATAAATGATTAGGTAATAAAATGTATAATATATTATCATGTACTACATATTTGCTCTCATTTCATTGGAAGATGTTGCTTCGCTTCTTCAGCATCTTCTATAGATTGATATAAAATGTTAGTCTTTTTCTATCCAAGTTGATGATATTCTGTAAAGGATTGAGGCAAGTGCTGGATGTTCCCTACAAAAAGCAAAAAGGGAACACATAGGCCTTAGAAGGACGGCTTGACCTAAGAACGATCGCTGCTTGCCCTACATCATAAATCTTATATGCGATCTCTAGTTTGTTTTGCAATTTTTAAAGGGGCTCTATCAGCAAAATCATGCTGATAGAGCCCCCCATATGCATGAATAGCCTTTAAAAAGGCTATTCAGGCACCGTAAATGTTATATTAAACTACTCCCCCCCCCCCCCCCCGTTTTAAAATAATAACCTAAAAAAGAATGTGATCTACTTACCGAACGTGCACGCTGGGTGGGCATTCAGGGTGTGTCTTCATCTTCATCCACGCCTCTTCTTCCTCCGATGTCCTCGGGTCCCGTCTTCTTCCGGCGCTCGCAAAAGGATGTTGATAAAAAAAAAATAGCCTGGGCGCCTGCACAGTAGCCGTAGTAGAAGCCGCATGCTACTGCGCATATGCCCAGGCTATTTTTGTTATATCAGTGTCCGTTTGCGAGCGCCAGAGGAGGACAGGACCGGAGACACACCCTGAATGCCCGCCCAGGGTGCACGATCCGTAAGTAGAGCACATTCTTTTTTAGGTTATTATTTTAAAACGGGAGGGGGGGGGGGTAGTTTAATATGACATTTATGGTGCCTGAATAGCCTTTTTAAAGGCTATTCACGCATATGTGGGGCTCTATCAGCATGATTTTGCTAATAGAGCCCCTTTAAACATTTACATATACACAGTTTTTGTTCCTTCTAGAACCTCAAACATTATTACTGTTTTCTATGGAGGAAAAAAAAAAAACCTTAGTTTTTGTTCCATCTCAAAGGAAACAACATCTCTAATATGTTGCAAGGGCGTACAAACAACGCTGAGGGCTCCTGTGCAGGAACGGTGGTGGAGTCTTTGGGCTCGTTCATACGGGACAAGAGGGGGCAGATTTTGGCACTGAGTCCACGTCAGAATCCGACCCCTCACCATATTGGTCTATGTAGACCGCCAGCGGAAAAAAGGAGCAAGCTGCCCTTTCTTCAGGTGGATTCCGCCCCGGTGTCCGCCTCGCGGCGACACCCTCCAGGCTAGGTCCATTCATTTGGACCTACTCCCATGTCAAATTCAGGGCCAAAATACGCCATCCCGTGCCCCGTGTGAACTAGGCCTTAGTTTTCCAATAGCTGAGCATAGAGCCTTCCCCATGTCAGCATCACAAACTACCAGCAATTGTCCGCCATGAATTTCATTAGTGTAGGCATTTAGCTGCAATCTAATGGACAGTAGAAAGCTGCTGTTAAGGCGATAGGGCCCCCTGACCTTCTGGGCCCTCTGCCACCACACACACTGTACCAATGGTATGTCCGCCCCGTTCTGAATTTTCACCCGCTATTCGGCTTATGAAGAATGTGTATTTGTGAAGCACATTGTACAACAAGCGCTGCTTGCAAGGCCAAGCCTGAGCTTCTTCAGTCTCACCACCTGTATCTGCTGCCTCCTACTTGTCCTGTTATTCCTCTGCTAAGTGCTGATTCAGTCCTGTGTATGTACAGTCACTTAGATTTAAAGGGCCATTTTACAGGTTTTCTTGCCTCTCCTTGGTGTTTTTACACACAACATTGGCTTTACAGATCATTTATGATACATTTTTCAATACTGATGCAATAAGTTCGGCAAGGTAACCTGTATTAATAATTGTTTTGTGAAATTCGATGTTCTTTTCCATACCCTTATACATACTGGGAAACCGATATTAGTTGGCACATACTATGGCATCTTGAATAATTTCCAAATTGTGCGAATACTGGCGCTTGCTCAATTCTCTGCCTATGAGTTTTTCTTTGTTAAGAATACACTGACAATGAGAGAATAGCGCTCTCTTCTGGACATACTATGTAAGTGTCACAGTTGTGTCAATGCCGATAACCGTGGTACTGAATGCTGCTAGCACTACTAGGGGAGCGGGGTAGGTAAGCTGTCCCGAGCACTACGACAGCTGACTAGGCCCTGCCTGAGGGTATTGGTCAGCTGTACCAGAGCTAAGCTCGCCCGACAACTACTGGCTCTCTTAACACGAAGACCTAACAGACAGGTGGGGTGAGACCTAAAAGAGGCTAGGGACTGGGAAACTAGAGGCGGTCAACCCTAGCAAAAGGATTAGTGCAGCTGCAAACAGTAACAACTAGGATGGGATGTGCTGGAGAACTAAAAGGTGCAGCACAACCACTAACACACAACAGGAATTGATGAGGGGGAAGAGTGGAGTAGTGAAGAAAGGGTATCATAGGACAGGGACACTTTATTAGAGACACCAGTCTGGAAGCTTTTTCGATCCCATACGGCCTTTATAACTGTAACATAGACAGATATCATCCACAGTATTAGAAGACCCAGAATGCGCCATGTTTGTTTTAATACCTCTTTTTTTATCAATGATTTTTTTTTATATATCCACATCTTCCTGTTTGGTTGCATGTTTTTTTTCTAATCATATCCTTCTTGATATACATTTGGCACCACTGCATAAGAATAGCCTACCACGTTGATAGGGTGTCAAACACGCAGAAGCAGAGTAGATGCCGTAAGTAACTGGTCACCGTACTTCTGTAGTTCATTCTAGTTGTAGGTTTTTCATGTATGAATTCCATGGTAAGAGTCCCCAGATTGTGACCGCACGTTTAGGTTTATGTCCTTTCGGCGATAAGTAGCATAGATATTTCTATGTGTACGTGCTGCCCCCTAGTGATACTATCAGGAATGTCAAAATAATTCAGCAGGTTCCTGCATTGGAATATTTTGCATATTCATCGCTGGTTTGTGTGTGATGAGTCATTTTAGTTACTCATGCAGGGACGAGGCTACTGTATATGGATGATAGTATATTTCATTCTCCACCCAGCAGTCCTGCTCTTAGCATTAGATATACTCATTGTGCATGGAGGGATTGGTATATACTTGTAATATAAGTTACCAGGCTGAGGAATGAGCATGGCCCAATGGAGCATATTGATATACATATATAGCATGCACCAAACTCATGTGGACATGGCTGATTGACTCTTTAGAAAGTCCTTTGGCAACGTATGACCGGTCTATATGAACTTGTAATTGCTGTGGATTGCTGCTATGTTTCAGGCCTCCCAAAATTCAAGGCTTTTCCAGCTATATGAACTTGTAATTGCTGTGGATTGATGCTATGTTTCAGGCCCCCCCAAAATTCAAGGCTTTTTCAAGCTATATGTACTTGTAATTGCCGTGAATTGCTGCTATGTTTCAGCCCCCCAAAAAAATTCAAGGCTTTTTCCAGCTATATGAACTTGTAATTGCTGTGGATTGCTGCTATGTTTCAGGCCCCCCCAAAATTCAAGGCTTTTTACAGCTATATGAACTTGTAATGGCTGTGAATTGATGCTATTACAACATTCAAGGCTTTTTTCAGCTCTATATCCACTAGTCACTGCTGTGGATTCTGGTTATTCTGACAGCCAACAATGAACGCTGTTTCTCCGCTTTATATGAACTTGTATCTGTTGTATATCCCTGTTTTCCTCCGTCCAGGGAAAGCTGGACTGATGTCCCTACAGTGTATATCTCTGAGAAGAGCTGTTGGGTTTCTTCTTTAGTTCTTGCCTGCCTATCTGAAGCTAATCGCTATCTAGCCTTCAGCAGATATGTTTCTCTCCCTATGTCTGACCGCAAAAATGGCGAATAGGGCGGCGGCCGTTCTTATGAATAGGAGGTCACGTTTTCGGCAGCCAATGGTTTTTTTCAATTTTTTTTTTTTACTGCCTCCGTTGTCGTAGTTCCCGTCCCACCTCCTCTGTACAGTTATTGGTGCAAAAAACGCGCCAGGGAGGGTGGGAGGGGATACGAATTTTTACTGCGTATGCGGCCTGGTATTCGATTGTGAACAAATACATTGAACGCCATGATATTCGATAGAACGGCGTTCGCTCATCTCTAGTCGCAGTCACTAATGCCGGATGATACATTTGGTTTATCTTTAGCCAGTCTCATCTAAGTTAACATCTACGGTACTAGTTGGCTTTGGTTGAACCAGAAAGTGCTATGTCCAAATTTTGGTGTGCTATTGCTCCACCCACTTGTCTAGCAAACTGAAAAACACTGCATGTATTTTGGCATATTTACGCCAGAAGCCAGTCGTAACCACAATAAATCTGCCTCACTGTGTGAACTTGGCATAAGATCTGAAGTAAGTCCTGTAATGTGAAGGAAAGTGCAAGAACACACAAATCCTTGTTTCTCCAGAATTCTTCTGACTAAGGAGATGAAGGGCCGGCTGCGACCCGCCATCTGACAATGTCTCACTATGCAGTGTGCTCGGCGTGTCCTCCCCCCGCCGCCCTGTCCTAATGGGCTGCTCTCCAGGGATTTCCAGTATCAGTCTATGACACACACGCTCTGGCACCACCCATTGACATGAATGGAGGGGGGGTTGAGCGGGGTTTGTACTTCCTGTGTTATTGGGGGAGGAGCACAGTACCGTACACTGTGTGACCACAACTTTACTGTCTGCTCTATAACTTCATCTGTTGTTTGCTGAGTGCGCAGGTCCTGGAGTCACTGAGGTAAGTGCCCGGGGTGTGGTGGTCGTAGCATTTACATTAGTGGCTTATGGGTCTGGGGGAGGTGAGGGGAGAAGACAGAGGATAACATTCAGCTACTGCTTAGCCTCCATATCTTATATAGACTGTGGGGTGTATAGACTTGCATTTATCTAATATAAGCACATATAGGGTTACTAATATACTCTGTACACTATGTATGTGTGTATACAGTATATGTATACAATGTGTCTATAGATTTGTGTCTGCATGTGTACAATATGTCTCTGGATAAAAATGTGTTAGACTGTTCCCCCCTAAGCCCACCTCGATTCATTCCCCGCTCTGCCCACTAAAGATGTGCCACAGTTACACTGTCATCTATGGGTTAATAACCCCCCCCCCCCCCCCCCCCCCCCCGTCAGCTGGTCTGGAACCATTAAGCTGCCAGCACGATATTCGGCTTCATTGATAATGTAGGGTCCGAAACCTTTGTAATGCCACCTCTGTGCCCCCGCCGCCAGTGCCCTGCTATGGAGAAACTGAAGTGTAAGTTGCAGGGTCTGTTGAGATTAGTCTGCAGTGGGACTTTGGGGTATTGTACACAGTGAGACTGAGGTCAGTATGGCTAGCAGAACGTTACAGAGATGTGGGACCCTAAACCCAAGCGGCTTAATGTCATCCTGGAGGTGTAGTGATCAGGGGCGTAACTACCGCCATAGCAGCGGAGGCAGCCACAGGGCTCGGGACTACCGCTGCTACCATTATACTCGCGGGTCTTTGCAGACCCCCGAGTATAATGATCGGCGGCCCGGGAGAGGTAAGGGAACATAACAAACACTGTTACTTACTAGAGATGAGCGAACACTGTTCGGAACATCCGTTCCGAACACGCTCCCATAGAAATGAATGGAAGCGGCCGGCACGCGGGGGGTTAAGCGGCCGGCCGCCGGCAAAGTCTGCGTGCCAGGTGCTTCCATTCATTTCTATGGGAGCGTGCTGTTCAGAACGGCTGATCCAAACAGTGTTCACTCATCTCTATTACTTACCTCTCCACGATCCTGCCAGGCCTCCTTCCTTCTCTGACGTCACATGAACCCGGCCTTCTTCCCAGGTCATGTGACGTCTGACGTCATAGAACAAGGACGGCAGCGGAGAAGAGAACGTAGGAGTCAGGGACAGGTAAGAAACAGTAATTTTTTATGTTTTTATTTCCCCATGTCTCCGATTATTATAGTTTGGGGTCTGAAAAGACCCCAGAGTATAATAATTGTTTATGGGTGTCCACTATGGGGGATAATACTGTGTGCAGGGGCCACTATAGGGACATAATACTGTGTGCAGGGGCCACTATAGGGACATAATACTGTGTGCAGGGGACACTATTGGGACATAATACTGTGTACAGGGGACACTATTGGGACATAATACTGTGTGCAGGGGACACTATAGGGACATAATACTGTGTGCAGGGGACACTATAGGGACATAATACTGTGTGCAGGGACCACTGATGGACATAATACCGTGTGCAGGGCTTACTAAGGGACATAATAGAGTGTGGAGGAGGGGGTCGGTCGAGGTCTTCGGTGTCGGTTGTGGGGGGGGGGGGATGTCAAAAGTTCGCCAGGGGGCCCCGCCATTCCTAGTTACGCCACTGGTAGTGATCCCCCAACCAGCTGATAGTTAAAGTGAATAACATTGATCATTTATTTCTCTTTCTTGTAACTCTGTATCAGTATGTGTTTGGAGTGTGGGTGGAAACCGGAGTACCCGGAGGAAACCAATGCAAACACAAGAACTTAAAAACCCTTGGTCCTTGGTCAGATTCACACTTAGGCTGAGTTCACACGGGGTATTTTGGTCAGGATTTTGAGGCCGTATCCGCGTCAAAATCCTGAGCAATAAGACGGCTCCTATTGAAATCAATGGGAGCCGGTCAGTTCTTTTTCCCAGAAAAAAAGAAGCGAGATGCACATTCTTTCAGGCGGAGTCGCCTCACGATTCGGGCTGAAGACACTTCCTCCTCCGGACTAGGCCCATTCATTTGGGCCTAATCTGGAGCGGAGTGCGCGGCCGGATGCCAGTGCAGTCCACCAGCTTTGTGTCACGGCTACCTGTATTTTGGTCTGGAACCTGAACCGGACCAAAAAAAAAAAAACAGTGTGAACCCAGCCTTAGGACTCCAATGCTGCATGGCTAACGTGGGCCAGTGACTCCTGTCAAGGAGTAGGATTTGTCAGGCCTCTGCCCACAGACCGTATACTACCCCTAGTGATCTATGCTAGGTGTCACTGCCTCTCTGTGGCTATACTGTCCTATACTAAATATACAGTACAATACAGTGTCGCCACAGGGAAGGGACTTTTAACATCATGAAGCACTGGACTAGATGACTGGGTCAGAACTTCTCCAAAATTGGTGTGTCATGATCTGTAGCTCTGAACCATCTTAGGGTCAGTTCACACGTGAAAACCGCCTAGCTTATTTGTGCGAGGTAAAAAACCTCGAGGAGTTTTTTTGACGCTGTTTTTTGCATTCCACGCGGTTTTTGACGAGGTTTTTGACGCGGTTTTCGCTAGCGGTTTTCGCTAGGGTTTTTTTTTCCTATATGTGCTATAGAAACTGCAGGCGAAAACCGCGCGTTTTTTGTGCGCAAAAAACCGCGCGGTTTTTTACCGCGCGGTTTTCGCCTCCCATTCACTTCTATGCAATTCTTCAGGCGTTTTCCGCCTGAAGAAAGGTCATGTCGCTTCTTCAGGCGGAAAACGCTAGGAGGAAAAAAAAAGCTAGTGGTCTACATAGACCACCATGTTAAAGGAGAGGTTTTTGAAGCGAATTCCGCTGTCAAAAACCTCCCCTTTGCCCACGTGTGAACTAGCCCTTACTGTTTACAAGAGTTAGGGTGTATTTTCATAATTCTTTTTTGCAATAATATTTATTTTTTTGCAGTTTTATTTATTTAGTTTAACAGAAACAGATACAACAATGTTGTGTGTGTATCTGCAAACAAGTATCTGCTGCCTCTGGCACAACCCAATGGAAAGACGCTGATGGCAGACTTGGTGAGGATAGTTGTCAGGCCCCCGGCTGCCATCATGACCCTATAATTATGTTGCAGTGACTGTGACATATAAGACTAGCTTCAGTCTGTGCAGTTGCTGCTGGGTCAGTGCTGTGTAGTGTCTCCTCGCTCCTGCATCTGTCCTATAGATCATGATGTTGGACGTAGCACACGCTGGTACTACTTAAGAATGTAAAAATGAGAAGTGATTCAACTTTTCCTACTTGGAGAATCTCCTATCATCCAGTGCATGGCTGGCGGTGCCTAGTACCGTATACCACATAGGTCGACAATACATTTACATATGCAGGATGCACCATACTATTACAAGGACGTATTAGGTTATGTAAGGTTTAGGCTTTATTCAGATCACATTTTTTTTACGTCTGTTCTTTATATCTGCTTAAAGGATGCAAAAAAAAAAAAAAAACCAAACAAGAGCGTAGTTTACCATAATTTTGTGTCTGTCCAAAAAAACTGACAGAGACTGATCCGGCCTGGGGTGAGGACACCATGGCCTGTCTGACTTACTATAAGTCATACTATATAACTGGCCTGAGTTAGAGGTGACCTCTGTGCCACTCCCCGACCGGTTCAGGTTCCGTTTTGGTGTGTGGGACCTCCTACAGTGCCCCAGAATTTTAGAGAAGTTGGTTTCTCTGGGGACTGTATTAAGGCTCGCACATGATGCCCCACTCTTACATTCCTCCCATTTGTATCTATGATCTCTGTTTGCCAAATTGTTGAAACAAAAATAACTTGTAAATTCACCCAAAACTGCCTGTGTGTATTCAGTTTAGGCTGACTGAAACAGCTGACCACTAAGACCGGGTTCACACGGGGTATTTTGGACCAGAATTTGACGCAGAGACCACCTCAGATTCCAGTCCAAAAAACAGGTAGCCGCGACTGGATGCCTGTTCATTCCCCTGGCATCCAGTCGCGCACTCCGCTCTGGATTAGACCCAAATGAATGGGCCTAGTCAGGAGTGTCCTCAAGCGAATCCGCCTGAAGAATGAGCATGTCACTTCTTTTTTCTGGGAGCCGGAACAAATGGCTCCCAGAAAAAAGAACTGACCAGGTCCCATTATTTTCAATGGGAGCTGTCTATTTTGAGGCGGATACGGCCTCAAAATCCTGACCAAAATACCCCGTGTGAACTCATCCTTAATGGTTCTGCAACCTTGCAACTCTTTCCTGATAGAAATTGCCTGCTGAAGGTAATATTGGCTGATAGCTGTATCCAGTCAGAACACATGCAATGCTCGGCCACGTTGTCAAGAGATAGGAGTCAGCTGGAGGATTGTATTTGAACCTCCAAGTCTCCTCTGATGGCAGATAAGGGGATGTATTGGGCATCTGGATGTCAGCATGTTCTTGGGAAGATAAGCCACAGCTAGAAATATCGGGGTGTGACTTTACTTACTCAGGACACATGCATGCTCGGCTAAACTGAGTTTGTATGTAGGTAGAGTCAGGAGAGATGGCTAATAACTGATCACTCCTTTGGCTGACAGCTATCTGAGGCGTGTCGCCATCTTTATGTTTCCAATAAACACGCACACTGGGCTTGGCCGAGCAGTGACTCCTAGATGGATGAAAGCCGCTGCCATATCTGATGAGAGATATATATATATATATATATACTTTTATATGCGGCCCAGCTACAGCAAAGCAAGTCTACATGCTGGGAGTTGTAGTTTCACACAGGGCCTACCCCAGTGTATCGCCAACTCTAGTCCCGCGATGTGATTGTAGATTACAAAGCGGAGACAATACTTATCTTCTGTGCTTCTTAAGAAGTTGACGTAGGGGAAGTTTCTCAAGTGGTACAGCCACGCACTGGTCACATGGGCTTCACTCGCTTCCAAAAAGTGGGGGGTGGGATTTTCCAGTTGTCAGGTTGTCTGTGGGAAATTGACAACCTCACTTGTTGTGACATAAACAATACTTGCAATGGATTTTAGACTATCCCAGTGAAGAATGATGTGACTCCTCGTTTGTATGTGGCACAAAGAGAGGACTAAATAATTCAGACCCCCCCATGGGCCTATTCTTTTTAATGCAATAGTCTAAGAGTCTGGATACTGCTGACTGGTGGGGAGGGCTCAGCGAGAATATGTTGGCACAAAAGGGGCGTTCTTTATGTCTTGTATTCTTGTAGTTGTTGTCAGTCGCTGGTTGAAATCTCTGGTGTAGTTACTGAATATTTTCCACTGACTTGGGATCTTCTTTGTTCTTCATCTGGACGTCCACCAATAAGGATGTCATCGCCATATTACTGAGGCAATGGTGATAAGTAGGGTTGAGCGCAGTTCCGGTGTTCTCCCCAGAATTTTGGCCTGCGTCGGTTCCTTGGGTTCTTCCTTTGTCTTTGGAATTTGCACTTTCGATAAATCCCAGTATGCTGTGTGATAGGCTGCCTGGAAATCTGTACAGAACGTCCTGTGTAGAGTAGCGGCGGCCCCGCACCACCAGAGATCTGGCACCAGCACAGGCAGCCTGACCTTTACATTATTAGACTTTTCTAGTTCTATTTATTCATATTCTGTTGTATTTGCTCTCATACATATTTAATGGCACTTCTGCTGTTCATTGTTCTCTCCTTACCCCATGCACACGTCCTCCTAGAATATGGTTACACTACTATACAACATGGCTTTGCACTCGGTAACTTTCCTTTTTATATTTTTGCTTTCTGTCTCTCCGAGTGGGTACAACCTTGTCTACCAATGCTTGTGGGTATTTTTTTTTTTTAGGTCTTCTTGTGTTTGTTGTGTTTCATAGGCGCTGTCATCTTGAGCTTTTTAGTGTCGTCTTTATCCAACCTGTTCAGCTTTTCCAAAGATATAAGCCCTTTTATCGTTTAATGCAAATAGGAGTCTCTTATCCATGATGGTGGAGACCATGTGTGTTATAGCAACAACAAAAGCGGACCAGTCCCCTCGGAAGGACAGGCAGAAAGCAGCGCTCGCCCAAGTGGATATAATAAAGAACTTTATTCACACGACGCGTTTCGTGCCAATCCGGCTCTTTCTCAAGTGCATATAAATAACCTGGTTTTAAGAAAGACAGGGCCGCAGAGTAATGCATCAACTGCATAGGAATGGAGCTGCTGTCCTCTGGCACTGCTACTATACAGTGGATGGAGCCTTCTGCTTCTGACATAGACAGTTCTGATAAATAAGGCAGACTTTGTGCATCAGAAGATGAGAGAGGAGCGCAGCGCTCCAGTGGAGAGCACATAACATCACTATAAAGTTTGTCAGTAGGTTATTCAGTACCTTTAAACTATACACAGGAACATTTTCAAACATACTATATTTTTCTTTAAGATGACGTGATCTCAACATGCCATTTTCATCAGCACTGGCTGGCCATCCTATATGTATAGAGTTCTCCCAACTTTATGGATTCACTTTTTCTCAGATATAAGATCGCTTCCTCTTCTCTCCTATTCGGTAAACATGCAATGCTTTGTTGAACCTAGTGTGCATGTGTATGGGGAGATAGGGTTAGATGGCTGTTCGTCTGAAATTTGTCTTCAGTGTGTGGCCAACATTAGACAAGATTACTAAAGCTATCCCCATTGTATTGCTTTAGGACATTGTACATATCCTTCTAGTTAGCTGACGTTTCGCTGTGACCTGCCCATGATATAAATGACTGACTGCACCCCAGTATAGCATTATAAACTCTGCATTCTCTGAACCACAGACTGGGGGAGAACTTAAAAGTGTCCTGGTGTCATGAGAATAGCATTTGTTTCTTGGCTGTACAGGAAATGAACATGCTGATACTGCTCTATGTAAACAGTGGGGTCCTCGCCATGTCATGTGCTTTTTAGGATTTGATAAAAGCGGTATGGCCTATCTTACAGGAGGAGACTCATTAAAGGGATTCTACCACTAAAACTTTTTTTTTGCGCTGCAAAATTATGGGCACAAAATAACGCAGCGTATACACTCGTAACTCCCATTGAAATCAATGGGATCTTTTTGAGCGCTCAAACTCTGACATGCCGTATACGAGCCAGAACACGTTACATCTTGTGAACGCACCCTAAGACGTTGGAATAGCCTTTAGAAAGGCTACTCGTCTCTTACCTTTAGACGTGGTCTCCGGCCCGCCATTCCGTACAAATACCGTTTTTTACCAGTATGCAAATGAGCTCTCTCGCAGCAATGAGGGCGAGCCCCAGCACTCAAACAGCGATGGGGGTGTCCCCACTGCTGCCAGAGAGCTCTCTCCAGCGACGCCACCTTCTTCAGCTGCAACCGCCTCTTCTGTCTTCCGTCTCGGTCCAACCTCCGACGCCTGCGCAGTACGCTCCTGTATTGAACTACAAGAGCAAGAGCGGCCTCCCAAAAATGTCCACTGTCTTCTTCCAGAACTGGGTTCAAACTTCTAGGCCTCGGGCCTTGGGCAGAGATGACTGCTTATGCCCACAAGCCACAGCTTTGTAAGCTGCCATTTTCTTGTGGCCTGTGGGCATGCGCAATTGACTCTGCCCGAGGCCTTGAAGTTTGAACCTAGCTCCAGAAGAAGATGGAGGTGGCGCTGGAGAGTTATCTTGCAGCTTTGGGGATGCCCCCAAATATTTTTCAATATTGGTGGCCTATCTTAATCCATATCTGTCCCCTGGGAGCCCCAAAGATCATCTACTCTTAGACATTGTACAGACTGCGCAGTGATACATTCCTCATTAACGAACCAACATGAATTTCTAGGTGGAATAACAGAGGAACAGCACAGAAGTCTAAGAATAGAGGCTCCAGAATTGTACATTCATGAAGAATATATAACTGAAATAGACAGGACCGTAGATCAGACAGAAAGGTCGTCTTTAATGGGTTCACCAGCATTTCACTGCCGTACAGAGACTTTGTTTCGAGAAGATAAGTGAAAAGCCATCCATAGAACTCCGACTTCCTGTCCTGGGAGACATAACTAGGACTGGTAGCCATTGTTATCAGTCTTTGCTGCTCCTTTACATCCTTCTTCCAAATTTATCTTTTTGTTTTGCTAAGAATGAGTTGTCGGTATTTGTGGTTTCCTACGCTATTATTAGACTTGGAACCCTGTGACATGTATGAAGATACTGCCCGTACCTCTAAGATCTTTAATATTGTGTGTTCCTTTTAAAGGATTGTCGACCGCTGGGACTCCCACCATTCACGAAAACATGAGTACCCCATGAATGTATTGGTGGCGACCATTGCCTCCATCCAACACTTCTCCATTCTTGTGGGACACTCAAGAGGCAAAGTCACCAGATCCTCAGTGACACATACGTTTTTTTTTTTTTATTTTTTTTTTTTATTTAATTGTCGTTAGATTTTTTTTTTTTTTTTTCTGCCCCCAGGCAAATTGTATGGAATATAAAATGGTGCCGATAAGAAGTACAAGTTTTCTAGCAGAGAACAAGCCGTTGTTAGAATTATTTGGCAGCAGGAAAGAAAACGTGAAAAACTGAAAAAGTGTGAACTAGATTCAAGACACTATGATGTGTTACACTGTACGGCGCCTTCAGAAGGGATATGTTGTCACTTCCTGCTGTATGGCAGATGAGTTTCTGGTGAAACGATACCTCTCCCCTCCCCATGTCCTCTCAGAGATAACACCCTTGTTTCTGCTTTTGTTATGCTATGTAAATTTGGAATAGTTACTTTTACATAGAACTTGTTTTGTGTTCTCTTTGTGATGCTCTGAATATTATTGCTAATATTACTTAGAACTGATGTTTTGTCACACGTCTGACCTGGTTTTGAACCCGACCAGACAACTGCCTAAAGTTTTTATGTTCTCCCCTTGTTTATATGGTGGTCATCTGCTTGACCCTGAGTTCTTCCATACTTAAAAGCCATAATATATCTGTAGTATACAGTAGATCCTATTGGTCTCGTGATTGGGATGGAATTTGTTGCTATAATACAGTGTGTATAATAAGAAAGTATCAAGCTCTGACACTGGCTGCCTCTGATTGGAGTTCTGAGTCACACCCCCTGCCTGACCCCACCCTTCTGACATTACAGAGTATAAATAGCACATCAGGCACCAAAACTTCCTGCACTTGTTACTTTGGAATGGTGGGGGCTACAGTGAAAACTCTAACTGTAATAGAATCAGTGGGGCGGTGCCTATTAACAGATCTAAGAACTGTCAGAGCTCAGGTTTGTTGGAGGTGGTGGAAGGTCCCCTTTAAATGAGTGGACTGAGCTGTAAAAACAATGGTATTCTAGAAGGACAGATGGACCTGTTATATATTTTCCAGGCCTTTTCTATTACCCGTGACTATGGGATGGGTCTGTATATTATGCACAATTACGGAAAATATATGGGAACAAACTAGTGTCGTGTGTGAGGCCCAAGAGTACAAATTCCATGTTTTTGCCATTGTCGCCATTGTTTTCAAATTGACTTAAAATATGAATTGGTCATTGGTAAAACCCGCTTGGGTATTTGGATAAATTGCAAAATCCTGTGTAAATTATCGTTCAGTTACATTAGCATTAGGTCGTCAATTGCGTTGCAGCTACGCCTTGGCCACCTCTGTCTGTTAAATGAGAAATTAATGCACCTTCAGTTTGTAGCGTCCTTTGGTTCTTGGAAGAAGAAGGTGGTGGAAGCCTATTTATAATACCAGTTCTCAAGCTGTTTCCGGCCCTGGAAAGATGATTTACTTCAGGGTCAAGTGACAGATAAATAATAAAAAAAAATATTTAGCAGCCAGCGTACACTGTACTTCTCATTGACTTCCTCATTCTTACACAGCTGTCAGGCAGGGCGCCAAAAAGTAGGGTGGTGCCGTGTCAGAGCAAGGTCAGTATCCTCGCAGATCTGGAGTTCACACCGAAGGCCTCGATCATGGACTAGTGCTGCCAACATGTGCAGAGGTTTCTGTTGCTTATTCAGTAGTTGGCTGTCACTTCTGGGGATAAAGTCACAACGAAGCTTTCTTATTGACCATCTCCAATTCTGCACAATTTTGAGCTTGACCTGAAAGAGTATGGGGTCTGTAGGTAACTGCTCTTTAAGCGGACAGGTCCTCTGTATTTCAGGTCCCCATGTGGACCCGAACGACAGAGACCGGAGCGCCGGTGTGGACAAAGTATAAGCAATGCCTGTGAGATTCTTTCTGTGCACCTGTACTCCATCCAAGATGTAGAACAGAAGCATTTACAAAAGACAGAATGGTCATTTCAAATGTATCTGTATCTGATTTCACACAACCTAGAAAAATAGAGATATTACTAGTTAAAGGGGCTCTATCACTAGATTTTCATGTTTTTAGCTAAAGATATGACTGAATAGCCTTTAAAAAAGGCTGATAATCGTTTGCAGAAAGACCTCCCCCCCTGTTTTTGTTTATTACCGTGGAAATCGATATGCAAATCAACCCCACGGTGCACAGTGAGTGTTCCGTGCACCCCCTTGCGTCATACCTTCTGGACGCCCTCCTCCTCCTGCTTATTCACCGCCTCCATCGTCGTCAGTTTCTATTAAAAACACGCGCGTGCGCAGTAGCGCACCCTCTGGCGCGCTACTGCGCACCGTCCAGCGCCATTTTCCTGTAGAGAACATTGCGAGCTGGCACTGGAGCATGCTGACGATGGAGGCAGTGAATAAGCAGGAGAAGGAGGGCTTAGAGGCAGCGGTGGCGTCCAGAAGGTATAATGCAAGTAGGAGCACGGTGGAGCTGGTTTGCATATCGACTTCCACGGTGATTAAAAAAACGGGGGGGGGGGGGAGTTCTACAAACAATTAGCAGCCTTTTTAAAGGCTATTCAGGCATATCTTTAGCTAAAAATATGAAAATCTAGTGAATGAGCCCCTTTAAAAACCCAGTTGGAAATGAGCTACAGCAGCCAGTGTGACTGAGTTACCTCCTGTGGTCTGTGACAGCTATCGCCTATAGCACTGCTGTATTACCCATGCTGTCATTGGCGTGCTGTATATTTATCTACATGCTGTTGCCGGACCATAAGACTACTCTTGGAGGAAAAGACACGTTTTACATTCGGATGCCATCCATTTCTATATGTATCTGTCAGTATTTATCTTTGTATGTCTTCCTCAGGAGCCCATTCGGCTGACAACATGCACTATTACCGGTACAGCACGGCGGAGGTTAGCTGCTGCTACAAGTACCTTCTCTTCAGCTACAATATCATATTTTGGGTGAGTTATAAACTGTACTCTATAGCCAAAGACATTTATAAATAACTACATTTGTAATGTGATATTCATAGTGTCTGCGATTATCTAAGAAGAATGTATGTGGGACAGTGAAAATGCGGAATAATAGAAAGTGACAATGTCTGATCTCTGCTTCTTTTCCCTCCTCAGCTCTCTGGCATGGTACTGCTGGGAATTGGGCTTTGGGCTTGGAGTGAAAAAGTAAGTGTGTTTGTATTGTTTTTGACATTTATTAATAGATGAGAACAAATAAACCAGTTTTATCCGCTTCGCAATAGAAATTGCCGGTGAAACTGAATACGACCACATGCATGTACATGGTAGTGAAACCTGGCAGTATGGACTGACACGTTATCCCCAGAACCTGGTCTATAAGTTTCTCATCTCTGTCAAGTCAGTTTTCCCTAGTCTGTGCTGATGAGATCCAACCAGATCGAAACAGCACTGTTCACATATGGGAATCTGTTCCTTTTGGAATAGATATACTGGTTTGGCTAAACCTCGCATCATAGCATTAGGCTTGTTGAAAAAGTCATGGATGATGTTTAAGAGGGCGGCAAGCAGAGACACCGTTTTCCTATCTACATCTTGGAAAACAGATTTGCATATTTTTCCCATAATCCCCCCAGTGGAGCAAAAATGGCTTTGTAAGTCTCCATACGCCTGTAAAGGTGCTCTCTCCTTAAGGAGTGATATCCTCCCCAGAACTTTACGGAATGAGCATGGATGGTATAGCGGACAATTATGTGACACGGGCAAAGTTTTTGCAGCCTAGAAATGATAGGGTGGAAGGAAGGAAGACACCCCCGAAAATAAAGAGAGTACTAGATCAAAAAATAAACATAACGTTTCGGTCATATTGGACCTTCATCAGATCGGATCTAGAAGAGAAATGACGACAATATAAATATAACTAGAGTAAAAAATAAAAAATGCTATACACAGTATGGCACATAAATGGGCGTAATGACCAAGTGAATGGACAATAAGATAAAAAAAAGGGGGAAAAATTGTGAAACATAAGGGCCAAAGGTGGATAAAGATAAGGGGATTAGCAGGAAGTAACAGAAAAACAACTGAAGAAACCAAAATATAGATGGAGGATGAAACAGGAGTAAGCACAGAAATAGAGCAGCTGTCCCAGTAGAAGAGAGAAGTAACAGGGAAGGGGGGGAGAAAACAGGCAATGTGAGACGGCAGGAGAGTGGTGTAACACACCTGGAGTGAGAGTAGAGATAGCGGATACCTGGTAACAGGGGAGACCACCACCTACCTAGTATGGAAAGCAGAGTACGCAGCAGGGTCATGGCATGCTGGGAGGTAGAGCCAGAGGGGTATAAATATGTCAGGATGGCGAGCGGAGCCAGTGAGAGCGGTGTTCGGGAGCCACGCCGCCCCCCGGCCCGACGGCGCGCTAATGCCGCGGAACCGGAAGTGGCGCGGCCGGAAGTGCCCATGCGTGTCACCGATGCGTTCCACCGGCGACGCGCATGCGCACTCATGACCATGCGCGTAACTGAACAGGGAATAGCGAGACAGGTGAAGAAAAGTTAGAGAAAAGCAGGGACGCTAGAAAGAAGAGGAAGAAACATGTATATAAGAGAGTGAGAGAATGAGGAAAACAGAAAGATCAAAGAAGAGAGGGAGTGTATATAAAGAAGAGGGGTGGGAAGAAAATGGAGAGATATGGTAAGAGCTAAGGTGAATAAAGCAGATGGATAAATAAAAGAGATATACATATAAAGAGGGAGAAAAGAGGGGAGAAAGCCCAAGAACATCCCAAAAACGGGGTCACAAAGAGAGGGGGAGAGAAGTGGAGAACAATAAGGAGGAGGAAGGGGAAGGAAGGGAAGGGAGGTACTATACGATGCCAAGGGGAGCTAGCTTATGCTAATGTATATCTATACTATACCAAGGGGTGACTTGTGAATGTTCATTTCATCTGTAAAAAAATGGAGAAAATATGCATTAATGAACTGTCAACATGAGAGCATACTTAGAAAATACATCAGCCGGCGAGGAACCTAAAGAGGAAAAAATAATATGGTGAAAAAATAAGAGCAAAAATTATATAGCAAAATAAAAAATTGCTGAAAGGCAGACAAGTAAAAGAAAAAGAACAAGAACAACGACAAAAGAAAAAACACTACAATCTTCTTGAGGTGCTGGTACACAGACGTCCTTATGTCCCAACGGTAGTTCAACAACTGTAGTAGGGTTGTGTCATCCGTGTCAGTAGGAATATGTCCTATCATAGGCCCGATTGAGCCCCAGGGGTTCGATGGTATTCAAAGTGTGAATCCAGAAGGATTCCCTTTGTTTAAGTCTGGCTATGCGGTTACCTCCCCTTCGGGACACAGGAACGTGTTCGATTACTTGAAATCTTAACTGTGACACGTTGTGTCTGGCTTTGCTGAAATGCGATGGAACTGGTAGGGCATCAACATGGTTCCGTATTGTAGATTTGTGTTTGGAGAACCGATCTCGAATATGTTGGGTGGTTTCCCCCACATACAATAATCTGCAAGGGCATTTAAGTAAATACACCACAAACGCTGAATCACATGTAAAGAAGTCATGGATGGGGAAACGATGACCTGTGTGAGGATGAAGGAAATGGTCCCCACGGATGACAGCAGAGCACTGTATACAGTGCAGGCACGGGAAAGTGCCCCGCTTAGGAGTAGCCAAAAATGTTTGTCTAGGTATTTTGTTGATACTACCGAAGTCGGCCTTGACTAAAGTGTCTCTCAGATTTTTCTCCCTCTTATAACTCACAAGAGGGGGATGTGAAAATTCTTCAATTGTGGGAAAAGCCCTATGTAGAAGGGACCAATGCTTACGGACTATGCCATTGATTTTATTGGACAATAAAATCGCTATATCGCTATATCGATGACATCTTTTGCGTCTGGAATGGATCCCTTGCATCTCTACTCTCTTTCCATAATGTACTTAATGGCATTTATCCTGAACTTCAATTCACTATCCATCACGATCCGTCTAAACTAAATTTCCTGGATACTTGGGTGTTGAAAGACACGTTGGGTCATATCAGTTATGATTTGTACACTAAACCCACGGACAGAAATAGCCTGCTGGCCTATTCTAGCAACCACCCACCTAATACTAGGAACTCGCTACCCATATCACAATACAAGAGGGTACGGCGGATTGTAACTGATCCTGCTATCCAGACTTCACGTCTCGATGAAATGACACAACGGTTCAGAGAGAGGGGATACCCCAGTCCGGTCCTCCGCAAAGCCCTCATACATGAATCTCAGAGGCCAATGAGTGACCCTGGACTATCAAGACCTAAGCAAATCCCTTTTGTCCAAAAATATCATCCCTTGTCCAATAAAATCAATGGCATAGTCCGTAAGCATTGGTCCCTTCTACATAGGGCTTTTCCCACAATTGAAGAATTTTCACATCCCCCTCTTGTGAGTTATAAGAGGGAGAAAAATCTGAGAGACACTTTAGTCAAGGCCGACTTCGGTAGTATCAACAAAATACCTAGACAAACATTTTTGGCTACTCCTAAGCGGGGCACTTTCCCGTGCCTGCACTGTATACAGTGCTCTGCTGTCATCCGTGGGGACCATTTCCTTCATCCTCACACAGGTCATCGTTTCCCCATCCATGACTTCTTTACATGTGATTCAGCGTTTGTGGTGTATTTACTTAAATGCCCTTGCAGATTATTGTATGTGGGGGAAACCACCCAACATATTCGAGATCGGTTCTCCAAACACAAATCTACAATACGGAACCATGTTGATGCCCTACCAGTTCCATCGCATTTCAGCAAAGCCAGACACAACGTGTCACAGTTAAGATTTCAAGTAATCGAACACGTTCCTGTGTCCCGAAGGGGAGGTAACCGCATAGCCAGACTTAAACAAAGGGAATCCTTCTGGATTCACACTTTGAATACCATCGAACCCCTGGGGCTCAATCGGGCCTATGATAGGACATATTCCTACTGACACGGATGACACAACCCTACTACAGTTGTTGAACTACCGTTGGGACATAAGGACGTCTGTGTACCAGCACCTCAAGAAGATTGTAGTGTTTTTTCTTTTGTCGTTGTTCTTGTTCTTTTTCTTTTACTTGTCTGCCTTTCAGCAATTTTTTATTTTGCTATATAATTTTTGCTCTTATTTTTTCACCATATTATTTTTTCCTCTTTAGGTTCCTCGCCGGCTGATGTATTTTCTAAGTATGCTCTCATGTTGACAGTTCATTAATGCATATTTTCTCCATTTTTTTACAGATGAAATGAACATTCACAAGTCACCCCTTGGTATAGTATAGATATACATTAGCATAAGCTAGCTCCCCTTGGCATCGTATAGTACCTCCCTTCCCTTCCTTCCCCTTCCTCCTCCTTATTGTTCTCCACTTCTCTCCCCCTCTCTTTGTGACCCCGTTTTTGGGATGTTCTTGGGCTTTCTCCCCTCTTTTCTCCCTCTTTATATGTATATCTCTTTTATTTATCCATCTGCTTTATTCACCTTAGCTCTTACCATATCTCTCCATTTTCTTCCCACCCCTCTTCTTTATATACACTCCCTCTCTTCTTTGATCTTTCTGTTTTCCTCATTCTCTCACTCTCTTATATACATGTTTCTTCCTCTTCTTTCTAGCGTCCCTGCTTTTCTCTAACTTTTCTTCACCTGTCTCGCTATTCCCTGTTCAGTTACGCGCATGGTCATGAGTGCGCATGCGCGTCGCCGGTGGAACGCATCGGTGACACGCATGGGCACTTCCGGCCGCGCCACTTCCGGTTCCGCGGCATTAGCGCGCCGTCGGGCCGGGGGGCGGCGTGGCTCCCGAACGCCGCTCTCACTGGCTCCGCTCGCCATCCTGACATATTTATACCCCTCTGGCTCTACCTCCCAGCATGCCATGACCCTGCTGCGTACTCTGCTTTCCATACTAGGTAGGTGGTGGTCTCCCCTGTTACCAGGTATCCGCTATCTCTACTCTCACTCCAGGTGTGTTACACCACTCTCCTGCCGTCTCACATTGCCTGTTTTCTTCCCCCCTTCCCTGTTACTTCTCTCTTCTACTGGGACAGCTGCTCTATTTCTGTGCTTACTCCTGTTTCATCCTCCATCTATATTTTGGTTTTTTCAGTTGTTTTTCTGTTACTTCCTGCTATTCCCCTTATCTTTATCCACCTTTGGCCCTTATGTTTCACAATTTTTCCCCCTTTTTTTATCTTATTGTCCATTCACTTGGTCATTACGCCCATTTATGTGCCATACTGTGTATAGCATTTTTTATTTTTTACTCTAGTTATATTTATATTGTCGTCATTTCTCTTCTAGATCCGATCTGATGAAGGTCCAATATGACTGAAACATTATGATTATTTTTTGATTTTAATGTACTAAAAATAATAAATTTGTTTCACCCTTTCACCTATTTGCGGTGTGCAGCAGCATTTTGTTTACGCTGTATACGAGTCGCAGGACTCTCTGACTGCTAGCACCCATATTCTCTTAAGCTATTCAGTGTGCGGTTCCTCTGATATCTGTATACCCCCGAAAATAAGACAGGTCCTATATTTAGGACGACAATTTAATATAAGACACTGTCTTATTTTCGGGGAAACACGGTATGTATTGTAAAAACACCTAACAGACCACAGTGTACGCTCATGGACCTTACACAAGCTGTCAATTTCTCAAATGTAATGCTTTTGGTGTAAATCTGCTACCAAATGAGTGAGTACAAAAGGTGTATTGTCCCAGAATCGCGTCACTTAGATGACGGCAAACACAACTCTACTTTTTTATATCACATTGTACACTGGAACAAATGATATTACGATACAGCGAAATATTACAATACAGCACCCATCGTGTCCAAAACCTGCACCCCCATCCGCATATTAAATTGTCTGAGGGTAGACTGTGCCCCCTCCCCCATAACACGGTAACAATGTCAATTTATTTCTCTGAAATCCTTCCCTTGCCGAGGATGTGCATAGACTTATTTCTTACCATTGTCTTGGAGACCTTGAGGAAGTGGTTTATTGTTTCGTTACATTATATAGATGTTCTTGAAGTGAGAGTTCATACACAAGATATAGTGTAGGATTTTTTTTATTTTTTTTTTGCATTTCTAGCCTAATATTTAGCTTTGCAGAAATGTCTCCACAAAAAAAAGTCAATATCGAAAACTAGTGTGCTGAAATTTGGTGGATAAGGCCGACCTTCATCCTAGTTTAGTTTTCATCTTATTTCATGTGCATTTTGTAGTCACAACTAGGAATGGATCCAGAAATGAGATAAAAAAAACCTCTTAAACCTTTAAGCATATGTTTCCCTAACTCCGGTTCTGATGAGCTGTGGGAGAGCTGAGTGTTGCGATGTATCGTGAGGCTCACACGGCGTTACTGGAGGTTATTTTGAGACCTGTTTCTTGGTCAGAATCTCCCTCCTGTTGTTTTCAGGACTCTGAGAAAGAATCGTTCTGCTTACGAAATATCACAAAACAGTTTAAGAGCCCGTGCACACAACTATGTGCTAGAACAGTGGGCTAGCCAGGTTTTTCCCATTCATTTCTAAGGGCCCATGCCCGCGACTGTGTCTTTCATGCTTCCATGTACAGGCCGACAGTCTGTTTCGCAAAACTCACGACAGGTTCTATTCCTGTCCAGTTTTGCAGCTGTGCTTACTGGCTCCAGTGAATGCACGTCCAGTACATGGGTGGCACACAGAAGACATCCGTGTGTTGCCCGTGCCATTCAGGCACAGCCGACGTCACATACAGGGTCATATGCATGATGCTTAAAGGGATCCTATCATTAAAATGAAATTTTTTCTGATAACATGTAGGAATGGCCTTAAGAAAAGCTATTCTTCTCCTACCTTTAGATGTCTTCTCTGCGCCGCCATTTGGTAGAAACCCCGTTTTTTGTCGGTATGCAAATGAGTTCCCTTGCAGCACTTGGGGCGGCCCCCAGTGCTCAAACAGCACTGGGGGTGTCCCCATTGCTGCAAGAGAACTCTCCAGCGCCGCCTCCATCTTCTTCTGGAACGTCCTCTTCACACGTCTTTTTCTGGCATGGGCAGTCAAACTTCTAGGCTTCAGGCCTAGGGCAGAGCCGACTGCGCTTGCCGACAGGCCACAAGAAAATGGCCATTTACTCATTGTGTAATCAGCCACTTTTCTTGTGGCCGCATGGCATGTGCAGTCAACTCTGCCTGAGGCCTAGAAGTTTGAAGCCAGCGCCAGATGAAGATGTGGGGAGAGGCCATTCCAGAAGAAGATGGAGGCGTCGCTGTAGAGTTCTCTCGCAGCATTGGGGACGCCCCCGATGCTGTTTGAGTGCTGGGGCCCGCCCCCAGTGCTGCGGGAGAACTCATTTGCATACTGAAGAAAAATAGGATTTTTCAACTGAACGGTGGCGCGCAGAAGACATCTAAAGGTAGGAGAAGAATAGCCTTTCTTAAGGCTATTCCTACGTGCTATCGAGAAAAAAATGTTGTTTTAATGATAGGATCCCTTTAACCCACATGATTTTGTTCACACCAGTTATATTGGTTCTTTTACCACAATAGTCAGAAGGTTTCACCTTCAGTTTTGTTATGAATGAGCACGTCTGAACCGAAACTACTATTATACTCTGGGGACTCTTCAGACCCCACAGAATAATAAGCAGAGGCCTCGGAGAGGTGGTCAAAAGATTGGTTGTTTCTCATTGGTCGATACAAATGTATATGTTGTACTGTTTGCTATAACGTGACTACCTTGTATTTTTCAGGGAATCTTGTCTGATATAACAAAAGTGACCCGACTTCATGGTTTTGACCCTGTGTGGTTGGTCCTGGTGGTTGGGGTCATCATGTTTACCCTTGGCTTTGCCGGATGCGTTGGAGCTTTGAGAGAAAACATTTGCCTTTTGAAATTCGTAAGTGACTCGGCAGGAATTTAGCCATTTTGTCATTGATTTGTGGGGATTTATGGATTCAATCACTGTTTAGACAGAAATGAAATTATTAGCGTATCCTCTCTGTCTTCATGAATAGTACGATTGATTATATCTTCTTAGGGCTAGTTCACACAGGGCACGGGATGGTGTATTTTGGTCCTGAATTTGACGCAGGAAGCCGCGTCAGAATGGGACAAAAAATGCGACAGTTGCGGCTTCCTGCTCCGGAGCAGGCCAAAATGAATGGGCCTAGCCCGGAGGGTGCTGCCGCGAGGCGGACGCTGGGGCTGAATCAGCCGTGGAATCCGCCTGAAGAAAGGGCAGCTCACTCGAAAAGGCAGCTAGCAGTCTGCATAGACCTCTATTATGAGGGGGCGGATTCTGAGGTGGATTCTGCCCCATGTGAACCTGTGAGAAATAGGATAACTCTAATGGCTCTTCTTGTGTCTGTTTTTACAGTTCTGTGGTGCCATTGTGCTGATCTTTTTTATGGAGCTAGCCGTTGCCGTGCTGGCTTTCCTCTTCCAAGACTGGGTGAGAGACCGAGCTAAGGAATTCTTTGAGAACAACATAAGGGCTTATCGAGATGATATTGACCTGCAGAACCTCATCGACTCCATTCAAAAAGCGGTAACCACCACCAACCACCGTTTGGTTTCTTACACGTCTTTTGGATTTATGTTTTCTTTGTTTTACATGTACCTGTACTTGTGTGTTTCTCTAACAGAACCATTGTTGTGGTGCTCAAGGACCGGATGACTGGGATCTGAATGAGTATTTTAACTGCACTGGTGGAAACCTCAGTCGAGAGAAATGCGGAGTGCCATTCTCTTGCTGTTTAGCAGACCCCGCTGTAAGTTTCTTCTTCGATTTAGGGGAACATGTGAAAATTAAAGAGCAGCTATTTTTTTTCCCCCTGCTAAGGGCTTGTTCACACGCGGCAAGAGGGGGCAGATTTTGGCACTGAATTCACATTATTATACTCTGAGGTCCCAATGGAGGTGATCAAACATAAGAAATGTTACTCACCTCTCTTGCGCTCCGGAGCAACACCCTGCTTCTGCCTGACGTAAGAGACTGCTGATAGGGCTTTAGGGGGTCACGTCGGCGCCATTACGCATAATGACATTGACTGGACCCCTGAGACCCAATCAGTGGTCGCTGACGTCAGGCAGAACGCCAAAGAGAACAGAAAGCCACTCTGGACAGCAGTAGAGGTGAGTTATATTGTTTTTTTTAAATGTTTTTTATGTTTGCCTCTCTTTGCCCTCCACTTATTATACTCTGGTGTCTGAAGAGACAGTAAATTAGTAGCTGACCTCTGACCTCTATCTATATTCTATAAACCAAGCCCAATAAAGTATTCCAAAATGTTAAAAACCACACACATATCAATCATCCCCAATCCCAATGCATTTCCTCAATACTATTGGGTCACCCAGTGATAGATAAGATCATAAATTGTGCTTGATAGGTGTTAGAAATCAATTCCATACATGGGCTACTATGATAAAATAACTCCTAGAACTCACAACACCTATTTGATAGATATGATCAGAGAAGAGGGATCCATATGTAGATAAATGACCATTCTCCTGAGGAGTCCCGTCTTTGAGTATTCAGGATTTCACATCAAAAGTCCAGAAAAGTATCAGAGGTAGCAAGATCTCAGAAGACCGGACCTTAGGACCGTGTTCATATATCTGCCTATGTATCTCTCCTATTAATAAAAGTTACGTTTTCTATAATGTATTACATGTTAAGTTATAGCACGCTGCATCTGCATATCATTGCTAAATCATTTTTTTTTATTAATTTGTTTTTCTTTTTTTTTTTTTTTAGCAAAGCGTTGTGAATACTCAATGTGGCTATGATGTCCGTAAGAAGGTATGTGACTTGTATTAAAATTCGGTTTGATAGGAAATGCTTCAATTGGACCTTTGTGTTTTTGAGTAGGTGAAAATTGATAAATAGTATGCATTACTAAAGGTGTATGTCTGAGATGAGGCTTGTTATCCTGATCTAGAGTTGGAAACGGCATAGATCAACAGTGTCCATCTAAAATGGGAATAACTCTTGAACCCCTTTATGGACCCGCAATAATTGGGTCTTAAAGGTGTATTCCCATCTCAAGGAGCATATTGAGCTAACCAAAGTGTTTTACCCAATACATTGATTTATCCTGTCTAATACAACCAAATGTCTTCTCTGTGTTTACAGCTGTTTGCCTAGGTTATATTCCTGTTCTCAGGTCTGGACAATAACTCAGTCCATGCTTCCTGACATACGTATTCTCTTCTCTCTCTCTGTCTGTGCATATTGTCTATGCATTTCAGTTTTTGAGCCCTATTAAGGACTACTAAAGTTTCTTGAGCATCTCTGTTATCTATCGGAGGTTGTAAATCTAGAGATAACGGTGCAGTTTGGTACAAGGAGGAGCTTTATGTTAATGAGCTAAAAACCAGGAAGTGGAGGGAAGATGAAGACAGGAGGACGGTGCCGTGTTACAAAGGCCATTACTTGTTAAGGTCTTAAAGGGATTCTATCATTAAAATCACATTTTTTTTTCCGATCACACGTAGGAATAGCCTTAAGGAAGGCTATTCTTCTCCTACCTTTACATGTCTTCTCTGTGCCGCCGTTTGGTAGAAATCCCGATTTTCGTCTGTATGTAAATGAGTTCTCTCGCAGCACTGGGGGTGGACCCCGGTGCTTAAACAGCACTGGGGGCGTCCCCAATGCTGGGCGAGAACTCTTTACCACCGCCTCCATCTTCTTCAGGAACAGCCTCTTCACGCGTCTTATTCCAGAGCTGGATTCAAACTTCTACACATGCGCAGTCTGCTCTTCCATCGGGACTCGGGCGTGGCCATTTTTTTTTTTTTTGTAGCCGCTTACCCCAACTTACTGTGTAAGTGGCCACAAGAAAATAGCTGCGTACACCAGGTGGACATGCGCAGTCAGCTCTCCCCGAGGCCCAACGGCAGAGCTGACTGCGCATGTGTAGAAGTCTGAACCCAGCTCCGGAAGAAGACTCACAGAGAGGCTGTTCCAGAAGAAGATGGAGGCGGCGCTGGAGATTTCTCTCACAGCATTGGGGATGCCCCCAGTGCTGCGAGAGAACTCATTTGTATACAGACAAAAATGGGGATTTCTACCAAACGGCGGTGCAGAGAAGACCTCTAAAGGTAGGAGAAGAATAGCCTTTCTTAAGGCTATTCCTACGTGTGATCGACAAAAAATGTGATTTTTAATGATAGAATCCCTTTAATTTTTGCAGGACAAAGTGTATTTCATAATGGCTTGAACAAGTGGTCTTGAGTTTGCATGTCCCATAGACTGAAATACTGATATTGCTGTGTACCTTTTGAGGCCTGCCATGCGCTCCATACAACACACCCCAGTTTTTGTGATTGGTGGGTAGAGATGAGCGAGTAGTATTTGATCAAATACCTCGCTCCAATAGGAATGCATGTAAGCGGCTGAACACCAAGGGGTTAAGCGCATCAAATATTCACTGCGCTTAACCCCTTGGTGTTTGGCCGCTTACACGCATTCCTATGGGAGAGAGGTATTTGATCAAATACTACTCGCTCATCTCTATTGGTGGGCCCCACCAATCTGCAGAAAGTGTTAAGAAAATGATTGCAGATATTTTGTTAGGACCGACTTCTGGGTTGTCTCTTTTGCTCACCATAACCTTGTCGTCGGACCTGTAACTGATTTATAATATTTAATGGCTGCTCCAGTCTTGAAATCTTTCCATACGGTGACTTATTGATGAGACTCGCCCATGTAGTCATTGCTCACAGTAACAACAAGCCTATGAATCATTTCCTGCTTCTCCTTCGGCTTCTTGTAAGATAAGCTCAATGTGACCTTTTTGTTTCTGTTTCGTTGCTGCTCAGAATTAGACAATCGTCCCTTAACACTGTTCTCTGTCTAGAGACCTATCATAAGATAAGTGAGGCTGCGATTCCCAGCAGTTACAAGAATAAAGAGACTCTATCCCTCTAGAGAGGTCTCTACTCCTCAAGATGACATCAGCTTCTCGAGGAGGCCAACAATGTGTCTCATGGGAGAGATAGAATGGTGCTGAGGATTCACAGCCCACTTTGTGTCAGCGATCTGAGCAGATCCTATTGCCTGGACTGCACCATTGAAAATGTGTTAGATTTCCTTAAGATTCCTGCATAGGCCACTTGTTCTGTTTTGGAATGATAAATGTGTAATTGAAGATTTTTTTTTTACTTTTTTTTTTGTTTTTTCAGTCCGCTAGTGAGAGAGCTTCAGTAACTCACGTGAAGGGTTGTATATCGGCTTTGGAGGCATGGCTACCTAGAAATATATACATCGTGGCCGGTGCTTTTCTGGTGATATCTATTTTACAGGTGGGTGTATGTGTCTATGTATATTTATGTTATGTGATCAACTTCTGTTGTGCAAATGTTTTTTAATAAGTGTATAGGTTACGAAATGCATTCTGTATGGTCACGGAATGGTACGAGAGGGACCAGAAATAAAAGGAGTAACTTTAACCCCTTCCCGACATGCGCCGTAATAGTACGGCGCGTGTCGGGTCTGTAACTATGGCGACCGCCCGGGAGCCGGGGCGGCCGTCATAGCCGCCGGGTGTCTACTGCTTTAAGCAGTAGACAACCGGCTCTAATGCCTCCGATCGGTCCCCGGACCGATCGGAGGCATTAACCCCTCCGGCGCTGCTGTCAAAGGCGCCGGAGGCGCCATCTTCCCGGCGGCGCATGGGCGCCGCCATTTTGGCAAGGATCGCCGGCTCCTGGAGCATGCTCCAGGGCCGACCCCCCGTTGCCATGACAGCCGGGAGCCTTGTTAAGGGCTCCCAGCCAGTCTGCAAATTCTCTCTTTTGCAGGCTGGTGTATACAGCCTGCAAAAGAGATGATGATTTTTTGCAATGCATTAGCATTGTAATGCATTGCATTAGTGATCAGACCCCCTGGGGTTCAACACCCCTAGGGGGTCTAATAAATGCAAAAAAAAAATAAAAAAAAAAGTAAAAAAAAATATAAAAAAATATAAAAAGTATTAAAAGTTCAAATCACCCCCCTTTCCCTAGAACACATATAAAAGTAGTTAAAAACTGTGAAACATATACATGTTAGGTATCCCCGCGTCCGAAATCGCCCGCTCTACAAATCTATAAAATATTTTTCCTGTTCGGTAAACGCCGTAGCAGGAAAAATAGTCAAAAGTGCCAAACTGCCGTTTTTTTCACTGTTTTAATTCTGATAAAAATTTGAATAAAAAGTGATCAAAGCAATAACATTTCCCGAAAATGGTAGAACTAAAAAGTACACCCGGCCCCGCAAAAAAAGACGCCCTATGCATCCCCGTACACCTATGTATAAAAAAGTTACGGCCGTCGGAATATGGCGACTTTTAGAAAAAAAATTTTTTAACACCGTTTTGGAATTTTTTTTAGGGGTCAAAATGTAAATAAAACCATATAAATTTGGTATCCCTGGAACCGTACCGAAACACAGAATACAGGGGACATGTCATTTCGGCTGCACAGTGAACGCCGTAAAACCAAAGCCCGTAAGAAAGTCGCAGAAATGCATTTTTTCTTCAAATCCACCCGATTCTGAATTTTTTTCCTGCTTCCCAGTACATAATACAGAATAATTAATGGTGGCATCATGAAGAAAAAATTGTCCCGCAAAAATTAAGACCTCATATGACTCTGGGAGCGGAGAAATAAAAAAGTTATGGGGTTTAGAAGGAGGGGAGTCAAAAACGAAAATCAAAAAATGCCATCGGCGGGAAGGGGTTAAGGCTAAGACCCCCTGTAGCGAGCCGCAGCGGAAACGCATGCGGTGTTTCACAGAACACCATAATATTGTCACTACTGTTTTGAGGCATTTTTTCAGTTTTTACTGTACTGTTTACATCACAAACACCACCCTATTGACCGAACCATTCTACCTCCAACTACCATCTTTACACACCCAGTCCTCGTCCTGTTCTGCCTCGTAGTCTTGAAATAGTGAAGGACATGTGACACAGTTGCACTGGTAGCTTATGGCTGAGCCCTGGTGATGTAATCTTAAAGGGATTCTATCATTAAAATCACATTTTTTTTGTCAATCACACGTAGGAAAAGCCTTAAGAAAGGCTATTCTTCTCCTACCTTTAGATGATGACATCCCGGTTTTCTTCGGTATGCAAATGAGTTCTCTTGCTGCACTGGGGGCGGTCCTCAGCACTCAAACAGCATTGGGGGCATCCCCAATGCTGCAAGAGATCTCTCCAGCGTCGCCTCCATCTTCTTCAGGAACGGCCTCTCTTCGTGTCTTCTTCTGGAGCTAGGTTCAAACTTCTAGGCCTCGGGCAGAGTCAATTGCACATGCCCACAGGCCACAAGATAATGGGCGCTTACAAAGCTGTGGCTTGTGGGCATGAGCAGTCAGCTCTGCCCAAGGCCCGAGGCCTAGAAATTTGAACCCAGTTCTGGAAGAAGACACGCAGAGAGGCCGTCCCTGGAGAAGATGAAGACATTGCTAGAGAGTTCTCTTGCAGCATTGGGGACGCCCCCAGTGCTGTTTGAGCGCTGGGGACCACCCCAAGTGGTGTGAGAGAACTCATTTGCATACTGACGAAAACTGGGATTTCTATCGAACGGTGGCATGGAGAAGACATCTAAAGGTAGGAGAAGAATGGCCTTTCTTAAGGCTATTCGTACGTGTTAGTCACCAAAAATAGCTTTTTAATGATAGGATCCCTTTAAGTGGGGATCCAAGGACCAGAGCCCCTACTTATTAGCTTTGTGAAATGGCGACCATACAAGCCCCTTTTCATTATTTACATTGCACTTAGTGTTTTCTAATAACAGCCTTGTCTACGCTGCCCCTTCCAAAGGTCGATCAGCACAGGCCCCGTGTATCAGACCTCCACTGATCATCAATTGTGCAACATCTTTTAATGGGAACCTGTCATGAGGGATTTACGTTTTGCTCCCCGCCACCTGTCTATAAACGTTGTCATGTTCCGAGCTTGGTCTATGGCCTTTGTGCTGTGATTTCAAGTACTGAGGACATGACTATTCCATCTGGTCATTTACATATGTATTGAAACTTGATTTCTTCCATTTATCCGCTGGCGCTCCAGTTTGACAATAGCTTGCCTGTTAAGCTGTGTAAGAGCACTATAAACGGGTGGTGGGAGTATTAAAGGTTAATTCTCAGTGGTGTGTAGTTAAAGTTTGCTATGACTGTGTAAACACTGCAGAACACCATTTTCCTGTCAGCTGGGATTAGTACAAATGCATGACATTAAGGGCTAGTTCACACGGGGCAAAATGGTCAGGATTTTGACGCAGAATCTGCGTCAAAAATCCTGCCGCCTCCTATTGAAATCAATTGGATCCGGTCATTTCCTTTTTCACAAACCACTCACGGAAAAAAGTAGCGAGCTGCCCTTTCTTCAGGCAGATTCCGCGGCGTCTGCCTCGCGACACCACCATCCGGACTAGGCCCATTCATTTGGGCCTAATCCGCAGGGTAAAGCCGCAACGGGATGTCAGTGCACTGCACCGGCATCCCGTCGCGGCATCCGTGACAATGTGTTCACGCAGAACACCGTGTGAACTAGCACTAAAGGGGGGTGTCCTGGATATACTCATAATTAACCCCTAAATTAATCTCCTTTCCCCTACCTAACTTCTAATTTACATCAGTTAAAAAAAATTCCGTTTTACTGCTTCCGAAACGGAACGTCTCCATAACTCTTCCCCTTCCCTTTTCCCCTGCAATACTTACCAGTAGAGATGAGCGAAGACTATTCGAAACGGCCGTTTCAAATAGCACGCATCCATAGGAATGAATGGAAGCGGCTGCAGCCGGCACGCAGGGAGTTAAGCGGCCGGCCGCTGGCAAAGTATGTGTGCCAGCAGCCTCCATTCATTCATATGGGTGCGTGCTATTCGAATAGTGTTTGCTCATCTCTACTTACCAGCTTTCCTATGTCCGTGATATGGCTCCTCTCCCTCTCCCTCTCCCTGTCTTCCACAGCGGAATAGCTTAGCCTGGGAGAGTGGGAGGAGCCAGTAATGGGCAGGATTACTAGTCAGTGAGTGTGAGGGGCTAGGCTTTGCGAGCTAGTATGGGGAGGAGGGGCTAGGCTAATGAGCTGGAAGGTTTTGTAAAGGAGTGAGAGAGGCTCCTGGGAAAAAGAAGCGAGATGCCTGAAGACACTCCCGACTAAGCTCATTCATTGGGCCTAATCCGGAGCGGAGTGCGCAGCTGGATGCCGGTGTAGTGCACCGCCTTTCAGTTGCAGCTACCCAGCTTTTAGACTGGATCCTGAGGCAGCCTCCGCCTCAGGTTCTGGTGCAAAAAACCCTGTCTGAACTTACCCTTAACCTTTCATTAGAAAACGAGAAACCCCTACAAAACTTTAGCTCTAGAGTGATCACCAGACAGTCTGCTGAATATAAAGCGTTTTCCATGGGTCATTGCTGTTTGGTCAATCACGTAATGTTGTTCCTGTAGCAGCATGGGGTTAAATTTCTCATGAGACCAACTCAGTGCAATATTTCAACTTGCAAACAAAGCCCCTAACCGATTGCAATTCACATTAAAACCATTGGGTATAAAAGATTATCGCGGAATCATGTTGTTTTTTAAAGCTGGTCATCTCGCGTCACAAAGGATGCAACAACCCAAGAACACAGGTTAGGAACGACTGGCCTTTAGTGATACAAGGAATCCATTGTTTTTCACTTTTTAACTTCCCATTAGGTTCCAAAGTTTGGATAACGTGTGTGACCTATGTAACCTATTTCTATTCTCCATACAGATTTTTGGCATTTACCTGGCTCGGACACTTATGTCTGACATCGAAGCAGTAAAGGCCGGATTTCGATTTTAAGGTCCCGTCTGCTAAATTGGAAGCGACTCCTACTCTTGTAGACCGATATTATCCACTGGAGACTCTGAGCCAACACCCTTGTGGTCCTGCATCTTAGAAGCAAAGGATTGGAACGCGTAAAGAGGACAACTATATAAACATCCATGGAGTGTTACAGCTTTCTGTTACCCTATAGCTGACCCTCCTGCCCCCTGTGTAGTATAACTTATCTTCTCTTATCTATTGAGTGAACCAAGCTGAATCCATTCCTAAACGTTTCTTGGTGTGAGGCCGTTTCTTTGCAGGACACACTATGGGCTTAGCTCTGGTTTGTACATTGACTGTGATACGTTGTTGTTGGACTATAACCACTGCCATATTTAGGGGACCTCTGTCACCTTGTATAGGGTATACTGAGTACATTTCTTCTTTACTGCTGGTCTTAAGCCGTCTCTCTCGATTTTCACAATGGCTGCTCCTTGCAGCTTAGAAACCAAAAGAGCATTTCAAGAGCCCTTTGCTTTGGTTTGTAAATATTCTTATAAGTGGTCTGTAGATTTCACATGGCATACTGGCGAGCGAAGTGTTCTTAATCTGTCCTGGTACATGTTATGGTGGAGAAAATAGGCATGCCTTGGATTTGGAGAAAACATTGTACACTTGGGAACTGAGTGTTGCCTAGGTGCATGCAATAGTCTTAGCACTTGTGAAGCACTGCTAGAGAATAGCATTTTTACTGTAGTATCAGGATTAGTGGTTTTTGGGGACCGATTTTTGGATAGGCCTTCAGTATTGAAGGGATCCTATCATTAAAACAATTTTTGCGGCTAACACGTAGATAAAGCTTTAAGAAGAGGCTATTTTTCTCCTACCTTTAGATGTCTTCTCCACACCGCCGTTCGGTAGAAATCCCGGTTTTTGTCGGTATGCAAATGAATTCTCTTGCAGCACTGGGGGCGGGCCTCAGCGCTCAAACGGCACTGGGGGCATCCCCAATGCTGCGAGAGAAGTCTCCAGCGCCGCCTCCATCTTCTTCAGGAATGGCCTCTTCACACGTCTTCTTCCGGTGCTGGCATCAAACTTCTAGGCCGCAGGCCTAGGGCAAAGCCGTCTGCGCATGCCCGCCAGCCACAAGAAAATGGCCGCTTACACAGTATTGTAAGCGGCCATTTCCTTGTGACTGGCAGGCATGCGCAGCCAGCCGCCCGAGGCCTAGAAGTTTGAAGCCTGCGCCGGAAGAAGATGCGTGAAGAGGCCATTCCTGAAGAAGATGGAGGTGGCGCTGGAGAGTTCTCTCGCCGCATTGGAGACACCCCCAGTGCCATTTGAGCGCTGGGGCCCGCCCTCAGTGCCGCGAGAGAACTCATTTGCATACCGACAAAAAACGGGATTTCTACCGAACGGCAACAGAAGACATCTAAAATGTAGGAGAAGAATAGCCTTTCTTAAAGCTATATCTACGTGTTAGCGACAAAAAATTGAGTTTTGATGATAGGATCCCTTTAAATCATTCCTGAGACCTCATTGATCAGCTGTTTAAAGGGGCCATGATGCTTGGGTGAGCATGCAGGTAGATGGACTAGTTCCACGGCTTCTTCAAACACCTGATCAATGGGGGTGCCATGAGGTGGATCCCTTGCCCTGTTCAGATATGTTGTGCATATTTGATCACACGCATGGCGAAACAAAGGACACCTCAGTGAACCCAACCGACCCAGTTATACATTGCAGCATATACATGCAGGGAATTCACAGTGTATATCAGTACTATTTAAGTCTTGTTAATTCTCCTATAAATGATGCAGTTGATGTAGATTTTTTATATCTGTGCACATAATTTTTTTTGTGTGGATTTTGACTGCAAACATCACCTTGGTGCGGATTTGTCTCAGATTTTAGGTTGATAAATCTGCTACAAACACATGTGCACGTAGTGTTATAAGTCATTGGGGTCTGTTGGGTTCCCTATGGCACTGATCCGTCAATGTACTGCGGTTCTAGGATGAAGGCGCGAAAAAAGCCCTTGCATAAACATGGCTGCTTCCCTCCAGAATCAACTAAACACAATCCATGACCAAGGAGAGATCTCTGTTTTTGGAAATAAACCCCCATGTTTTTATAATCCAGAGCAACCTCTAGAAAGGGAAGTTTGACTTGGGCTACGTTCACACGGGGATTCTGCGTGTCATATTCCTTCGCAGCTGGCACAGTGCACAGCATCCCATCGCGGCTTTCCGCCAAAATGAATGGGCCTAATACGGAGGGTGCTGCCGCGAGGCAGACGCCGGAGCTGAATCGGCCGCGGAATCCGCCTGAAGAAAGGGCAGCTTGTTTCTTTTTTCCGCTAGCGGTCTACATAGACCACCATTGTGAGGGGGTGGATTCTGCACCAAAATCCACCCCCTCTTGCTCTAAATAGGGGGAAAGCAACAATCCACTTTGCATTACCTATGTAACATGGCTTGTCTTCATAGTGGCAAACTGCAAAAACCTCTGTATTTCTTATAGTTAGTCACACTTCTACATAAATTTGGCAAAAAGTAGACAGGCCGTGACGACACAGAGGTTGTTTGTAGTCTGTTACCCTGGAGACAATTAGGTCGCTCCTAGAACCGTAGACATAAAAAAAGTAACTTATAATTAAAGGGGATGTCCAGGATTACAAAATTAAATGCAAAGCGTTCGGCAGGGCTAGATGCATTAATACCTACATCTTGATCTCTGTTACTGTGCTATGCCGCCTGTTATCTCTGTTTGCTTATGTACAGTGTGAATGCAGTCATAGGACCCCTATAGTCAGTGACTACTCTCAATAGTACGCTGCTGAGAGCTGTGTGCGACTGGGGCCACTCTGTATACAGTCAAAGCAGCCGAGGATACAGGTAAGCATCTATCCATTTGTATTTCCTAACCCTGCACCACTGTGTCCATTTCATTGTTTGATCCTGGACAACCCCTTTAAGATTACTTGCATATATATATTGCATACACAACACTCCATGTACCATATATACACACAGGGTTGCACATAGACTTGTACTGCTACTCATTGATTTCCACTATTGAGTCCTAGCTGAAGCCCATAAGGCTGCACATAACCGAATCTATACCCGTGTACTGCACTATGACCAATTCTCCGTATCCCTAGGCCTTCATGTCCATAAAGATTAGACATAGCAGGTAATAAAACTTCCATGGTAACCTTTTAGTTTAGCTTGCACGCCATTATTATTCACCCAGAGCACACCGCTGCCACCTTGTGGTCGCTGTAAATATTACAAGAAACAGACGTTCATCCAGATTTGTTTTTACAGGAATAGAAGCCGAATATTTTATAAGGTTCTATATTTTTCTTGACATGTTTACAATTTTCCATTTGTAGCCAATATTACCGGAGCACGAGGGATACATGTTTAGTAAAAATGTTGTTCTTTCACTTTTTGTTGTGTTTTCCTAATTTTAAGAGACTTCTTCAACACCTTGGAGAGTGTTTCCTTAGTAAAATGACTTGTTTGGTAAAAGGATGCTTCAAGTGTCTGAAACTGTTGTAAATGACATGTATCAATTTATAGGGGCTGTCCCATAGGGATAGGTTCACGCGGTGGAAATCTGGGACAAACCTCAGATTCCAGTCCTGTGGATCCAACGGCAAAAAGTGGAAGCAGAGCAGAATAGGCCTCAAAATACACTCCAAATTCTTCTATGTAAATGCCTTCCATTTAGGAGGTGACAACTGCTATGAAGTGATCACTTTAAAGGGTAGACTTGGGTATCATTAAAAAGGAAGACTCTGATAGTTTTTTAACTGGACTCAAAGTCCTGCATGTCCGACTTTGTGTCCGGTTAAAAAAAAATGGTTTCGTCGCGGAGACCAGAAGACGCTCACGGGTTGAATGGGTTTGAAAAGTGACTGCCGGTTTCCGTCTCCTGTCCAGTTTCTCGGGCATAAGACGGAAACCTGAAAGCGGAGACCGGGCGCAGGTGTGAATCCGCACCCTTAGCTGTTTTCTTCCATAAGCAGTGCCATGTCTGTCCAAAGCCAGTATGTGCTATACTATGAAGGGAATGGGACTGACCTGCAATACCAGGCACAACTCGAGGCACAACTCGTGGGCAGATGTGATGCTTTGTCCGGGTCTGGAGCACTCCTCTTAGGGTGCGTTCACACGATGCAAAATGGAGCGCAAGCTGGCACGTATAAGCGTGTCAGCATTTTGCGCGCTCAAAAAGATCCCATTGATTTCAATGGGCGTTACGAGCGTATACGCCGCGTCATTTTGCGCCCGTCATTTTGCTCGTAACTCCCATTGAAATCAATGGGATTTTTTTGAGCGCGCAAAATGCTGACACGCGTATACGTGCCAGCTTGCGCTCCATTTTACATCTTGTGAATGCACCCTTATTCTAAACTTATAGGGACCTTAAAAATGGCGTTTTGAGCAGCCTTACCCCCACGTGTTATTTATACCGCCCCGTGTCCTACTTATGCACAGCTTTCCCGCGACCTTTGACTTCACAATTCACTTCTCTTACCATTTTTTGTCACCTGGTTTCATTTTTTTGCTCCCTCCCTAAAAATCGGCCATAGTTGTTCCTATGTGTAATGACAGTCACTCCCATCTAATATCATGTTTGGGAGTCTCCGCATCCAGACCCCATTTATCAAAGCTTGTGACTTACTAAAAGTTTAGTGAACATTGATACATTAGGAAAGAACGTGACTTCTGAACAACCAGTCCCACTTAGTCTATGGGAGGGTTAAGGAGTTTAGGAGATCCTTTCCTCTCCATCTCTTGTACCTCTTTGGTCTGTGTTGTTTTTCTATTCCACTTCCATATCAAACATTTTTCTGGTTCTTTGTAGAGATCTGTATACAGTTTATCAGCTCCGTGCAGACGTCTGTGGCCGAACAGCTTATCTGTAAGGCCCCGTACACATGACCATATTACTGCCCTGGGTTATACTGTATACGTTCTATATCTGACAGAAAAATGCATGTGCCATTAGACGTAGTATTGCGGTTTTATTTCTTGACTCCGTGCCTCTCTACAGCTTCTGAACACACGTGTGTCACGTGTAAGGCTTGTGTACCTTTTACCCAAACAAGGATCCAGCACAACTTTGGAACTAGAAAAAGAAGTCTGTTCTCTTTTCAAGACGTCGCCACAGCTGTCCGCAGGTTGTCAGTAGTACTGCAGCTCATCCCCATTGATTTCAGTGGAGCTGCTTTGCAATACTAGACACGAGTCATGGACAGGGTGTGGTGGCGGCGATGGAAGAAGGCAGCCATATTGTCTAACGCTGGACAAACCTTTTTCCATTTTGATTTGTTTCTTTAACAGAATATACATTGTTTCCTTAAAGATCAGTACAAGACAAGTGAAGCAAAGTGCTTGTGAATCTATTTCATACCTTGTGTAGACTGTAGAATATTGTAAATACATTGTGTCAAAGTGAAGATTTCCTTTAAGAACACTCCATGACCTTTCCTTCTATCGCACATCTTGTATTGCTTGAAGACTAACACTGTCTGTTTCCATGTGTTACCTTTTATCCACTCCGAGTGGACATATGACAGATATAGAAAATTATTTTTAAATAAAGTTGTTTTTTTAACATATTGTTCGTACTATTTGTTTTTTTTATTGTTTGCTATTGCATGTTCTTTACTAGAGAGGAGCGAGTACTGTTCGGATCAGCCGATCCGAACAGCACGCTCGCATAGAAATGAATGGACGTAGCCGGCACGCGGGGGGTTAAGCGGCCGGCCGCCGTCAAAGCGGAAGTACCAGGTGCATCCATTCATTTCTATGGAGCGTGCTGTTCGCATCGGCTGATCCGAACAGTACTCGCTCATCTCTATTCTTTACTTTGTGTATTAGATTTACAGTAGTGAGAGTGGCGTATTGGACGGGAACATTTTGTACAATAGGGCTCAAAAGTAAAGTTGTACCCTATGTAGGCATGTACAATGGTACTCGGAAAATTGGGAACCGTTTAGAATTTGTTAGATTTCTGCAAAAATTTGACCTAAAAGATTTTCACACAAGTCCTAAAAAAAACCCCTAAATGAATCAAAAAAAGTCAATGTTAGACTTGCCCTTGTTCACATCTGTGTTGGTATTCCGATCCGGGGAGAGTCTGCATGGGGAATACCGAACACAACTGCAAGCGGTGCTCCAGTGAAAGCACACAGACCCCATAGACTGTAATGGGGTCCGTGTGCTGGCTGCGTGTTGCCCACACGAATCATGCGGACAGGAAAGTAGATGGTGAACTACTTTACTGTCCGCATGATCCCTGCGGAGATCTGGCAGCAAGCACACGGACCCCATTATAGTCTATGGATCCATGTGCTTTCAGTGGCGCACAGCTTGCAGTTGCGTTTGGTAGTCCGTGTGGAGGGGTCCTCATGCGGACTCCTTCAGACGGAATCCAAACACATGTGAACAAGGCCTTAGTCGTCTATATAAGGAAAATAAACCAACTTCTCTATTTCCTGAGAAAAAATGTGAACCTTTACTTTCAGTATCTGGTGTGACCCACCTCTACCCCTTAAATGTTGTAGGTTTTTGGAGGAATTTTAGCCCATTCCTCTGTACAAAACCGTTTCTATGATGTTGGTGAGTTTTCTCCCATGAACTGTTTACTTCAGATCTTCCCTCAACATTTGTCAGGTTAAGGTCTGCAGAAAAGACAGAAACATATGTTTTGGGTTTTGTTTTTTACAGCATTTTTCACAGAAAATCTAGAGTATTCCTCTGCTGACTTTTTTTCCTCTATTGTACCTATATGGAAAGCACCAGCATTTCTGTAAGTATAATTGACATGCTGCAATTTTTTTTTTTTTTGCAATATGTGGATGGGATTGCAGGTCATGTAAAACACAATGTTTTTGCAATGTGGGGCTCCGTCCTTAGAATGATTTATGTCAGGACATCTGTAATATTTTTAACTTGTTAGACTTTTCTTTTTATCTACTTTTAGGATTTATGTGAAAATCTGGTGTAGTTTTAGGTCAAATCTTTTCAGAAAAATAGAAAATTCTTAAGGGGTCATCAAACAGCCGCTGCTTTAAAGGGTTTGTCCTGAAGGAACAACTTAGAACACAGGCAGTACTTTACTCATAGATGGGGCCTCATGTAGTTGAAATGCAGCTTTATTTGTTGCAGATTTTGCTGGGTTTTTTGTGTGTTTTTTTTTTTGTTTTTTTTTTTTGATCCAAAGCCAGGAATGAGCAAAAGGTAGAATTATAAGAACTTCCTATATACACAGTCCAAAATCCAGACTGGCAGAGCGGACCGCTGTGAGACGTGCAGGAAGAGAGGGGATGTTGTGATGATGATCACTGGGATGTTGAGCCATGCCGACTCCAGTGCCGTGGCCAGCTGCGCTAGGTTACGTGGTTGAGCATCCATGCCGCAAACAACCCGATGGATGTGGTCCCACAGATTCTCCATTGGGTTCAATTCTGGGGAATTTGTTGGCCAAGGGAGTACGGTAAACTCGTCCTGGTGCTCCTCGAACTGTGCAAGTACACTTCGATGTGTAATAAAGCTCACATTGTCCTGCTTGTAGATGCCATCATGATGAGGAAAAACAATTTGCATGTAGGGGTGAACATGGTCCGCAAGGATAGATGAATACTTGTGTTGATCCATCGTGCCTTCCACAATGATGAGTGCACCCAGATGGCTGATGACACGTGTCTTCTGCGATTGGTTATTTAACGTTGACGTCAAAAGTAGGCGGTGGTCACATTAATAGGACTGGACTGCGTGTGTGTGTGTGTGTGTGTGTGTGTGTGTGTGTGTGTATATATACACACACACACACAAATAAGGAATCCTTATTTTCCTTTCAGCATGTAGGGTGCCTAGTTAGCCTCTTTACTGTCAGCTGGGTGGTCTTGGGCTGTCTGCTTCAACTAAGGACCACCCATCTGACCCCCAAATGTAAAGCACCATGGAATTAATGGTGCTATATAAATAAACAATAATAATGATCTAATTAGCATAAAGCTAATTGCTCAGCATCTATTGCGGAGATATGGGAAGGGCTACAGAAACTATTCCAACTGTTACAGCACCTATTGGCGGATGTAAAGTGTTGGAGATAATCCTTGTTCAGGGCATGCTCGGACCTCAAATATTTCTTCCAGAATTGAGCTATAGCTGTGATGCGTCGATTCCTCTGCAGCTTGTGCGCCAGTAACATTTCCATGTCAACACCACTTCACAGAAGAACATTAGGTGACCGAACAATCTACCGAAAGAATATTTTTGAATGGCTACATATGCGATATAAAAAATGGGACACGAGGTAAGTGGACTCTTGACTGTGTTTTGCGTAGAGTAACCCTGGATCGTGAGAATAATGGCCGTAAAGACCAGAGGCCTTGTCTGGTGTTAGCGCTGCAATAACCTTGACCACCAATGGACAGAGGGTAGCCCTCCAAATTTCTACACTACAAGTGAAAACCTTGCACAAAAATGTACATTTATTCAAAAAAAAATTCTACATACTATTACAAAATAATGATTTGAATAAGTTTTTTTCCCCATCTATAGCCATATCAATTTGGCACTAGAATGCAAATGGAAAAACATTTTATGATCTTTTGTTACCATTCAGTGGAAGACATGACCCACACTTAATAAATATCTTACTTACAATATTTTACATTACAATACTATCTAATAGTTACTAATTGAATCTATTCTGTAGACGTCTTGGAGATGCTGGTTGCTACATGGGCTGATGCGGGGATGTTGGTGAGCCACAATGCTTGGGTTTTTTTGGTGCTAGTTCTGTTCCTTTAAGCACAATGTTATGGCTATGGAAAGAAGTGCTCACTGTTCTGGCTATAATGTTCCATAATCTGCAGAACTTTGTTGGCCTGTTTGACCACATTGCCGCTGCTGTGTCCACAAAGCTTTTCCAAAGTTTCTTTCAGGTTTAGGACTTCCATTTCCTTCCGCAAATCATCTGTAGAAAGACAAGTTCAGGTAGAGACCTGGATTATAGAGGTGACCGTTTTGCATGGGGTGGTTACAACTACAAGGTTCACGCCAAGGAGAAGCGTAGCTGTGGCTAAGGACTGCATGCATTACAGACATGTCCATGTATAAGCAATGATGGTGGGTGGACTGAAGTCCCTATGTAAGCTGGTAGTGCTAGTGGTTAGAACACCAAAACAGTTGTGACAGCAGGTTAAAGGGATTCTACCATTAAAAACTTTTTTTTTTTTTGTAGATAAGACATCTGAATAGCCGCACCATTCCTTAGAAATACCGTTTTTCACCGGTATGCAGATTAGTTCTCTCGCAGCGATGGGGTCGTCCCCACTGCTGCTCGAAAACAGGCTCCAGCGACGCCTCCATCTTCTGCTGGATCCTCCCCTTCTTTCTTCGGCGTCACCTCCGACGCCTGTGCAGTTGGCTTTGCCAGTGAGACACTAGTAGAGCTAACTGTGCATGCGTGCAATTGCAGCGTTGGAACTATGGCTGCGGGCATGCACAGTTGGCTCTACTAGTGTCTCACTTGCAGAGCCAACTGCGCGGGCGTCAGAGGTGATGCCGAAGAAAGAAGGGGAGGATCCAGCCGAAGATGGAGGCGTCGCTGGAGCCTGTTTTTGAGCAGCAGTGGGGATGCCCCCCATCACATTTTCAGCGCTGGGGCCCGCCCCTATCGCTGTGAGATAACTAATTTGCATACCGGTAAAAACCGGTATTTATAAGGAACGGCGCAGCGGAGATCCCATCTACAGGTAAGAGATGAATAACCTTTCTAAAGGCTATTCCGACATCTTATCTACAAAAAAAAAGTTTTTAATCGTAGAATCCCTTTAAGATTTCATTTTGGAAAAGACCCTGTTATAGTTAGTGTCCTAACAGCTAAGTGGGCATTCATTCGATTTGACTTGGGTCTATGCCTTAGGACATTGCCTACGTGGTGCCCTGGTTTTCACTACTTAATCTCCTTGATCTTTGCTTCTGTGAACCACCAAGACACCATCTCTAGGAGTAGTCCCAGTTTAGTGATAGTTGGAGCATGCTTGTTGAGACATTGGTGCATGCACCAGAGGGACAGGCAGCGGCCACATCAGGTGTCAATTATTGCTCAGGGTGAGATAAGGTGCTCAACATCTACTGTATACCTACAGTAAATCCAGTATTGCTCACATAGCTGTGGTACAGTGGTTCTCCATCTGCGGTACATGTATCCCCGTGGAGGGGAGGATTGGGTTCACTCTGTGGCTGACAACCACTGCCTCTTCATCACGGATTAACATGAGTGCCATCTTTCTTGAGAAGCACAATGAGCCCTTCTATCACTACTGATGGAGCACTTCATTGCAATTAAAGACTCCATTGGGAGCAAGTGGTAAGAGGAGTCCAATACCCACCACTTCTCTGCTACGGGCACCGAGTGCTGACATCACAGTAGGGCCCAGAGCAAAAAGGAAGCATGAAGCAGAGCTGTAAGGGTGCATTCACACAGAGGAAAATGGTGAGGAATTTGGTGTGGAATTTTGGCACTCAAAAAAAGCCTCCCATTGACTTCAATGGGTTCTGCTAGCAGAAAAAGGAACCTATTGAAGTCAATTGAAAGCTTTTTTTTTTTCAGTGCTGAAATTCCACACCAAATTCCTCACCATTTTCCTCCGTGTGAATGCTTACCATTAATTTCCGTAGGGAGCCCATTATATCATATGTGTGGACCGTGAGGGCTATGAAATTCTGTATCTCTTATGATAAGTTCACATTAGCATTGGCTCTAAAATGTCAGTTACATATGGAAACTGACAGTCACCATTGATTATAATGGGATCTGATAGGTGTAAATAGTTTGAGAGGAGAAAGCAGCAGATATAGAAGCCGTGTATGCTGGGATATTTCGTCTGCTTATTTCAGGCAGACATTTTGGCAGTCTCTACTCACGGGTCCTTCCTAACCTACAGGTAATGCCTTTCAGTCAGTCATTGGCTGAGTCACGTCACTGCTGCAGTGAATGTTTGGTTAAGCTGGTGTTTTCTATAAGATAGGAAGAACACCAGCGATCTTAAAATTTTGCCCAAAAGAACACTAAATTAGAGATGAGCGAGTAGGTGTTCGATCGAGTAGGTGTTCGATCAAATACTACGGTATTCGAAATACTCATACTCGATCGAACACTACTAGCTGTTCGAAGTTTAAGGTTCGATGCAGAACCAGCGTTGATTGGAAGAATGCTATACATTCTGCCAATCAACGATGGTTCTTATCTTACCTTTAGAAGTCTTCTCCCGGCGCAGCGTCTTCCGGCTGGAATTCACTCTGCCTAGGCATCCGGCCTAGGCAGAGCCGACTGCGCATGCGTGGGCATGCCCTCGCATGCGCAGTCGGCTCTGCTCAGGCGTCGGGCCGGGAAGAGCCGACCGCGCATGCGCAGTCGACTCTGCCTAGGCCCCGACGCCTAGGCAGACTGAATTCCAGCCGGAAGACGCCGCGGGGGCGCTGCGCCGGGAGAAGACTTCAAGGGGAATCCAGCCCGACCGTCACTCGTGGACTTAGTAAGTATAATTGTATCGAATTTTACCTACCCCTGAAACGAGCATTTCCCCCCATAGACTATAATGGGGTTCAAAATCCGTTCGAACAGCCGAACAGTGTGCGGCTGTTCGAATCGGATTTCGAACCTCGGACATTTTAGTGTTCGCTCATCTCTACACTAAATGCCTGCAATGGAAAATCCACTGTTACCGTATTTTCCGGACTATAAGGCGCACATAAAATACTTCGATTTCCTCAGAAATCGAAAGTGCGCCTTATAGTCCGGTGCGCCTTATATAAGGCTTGAAGCGGCGGCACGCGAGGAGTTAAGCGGCGGCCGCCGGCAAAGTCTCCATGCCGCTTCCATACATTGCAATGGGAGCACGCTATTCAAATAGTATTCGTTCATCTCTAACTATTTGAATAGCGCGCTCTCATTGTAATGTATGGAAGCGGCATGCAGACTTTGCCGGCGGCTGCTGCTTAAAGAGATTCTACTAGAGATGAGAGAGTACTGTTCGGATCAGCCGATCCGAACAGTACTCGCTCAACTCTAGATTCTACCATTAAAAGAACCTCTTCCCCCTAACCACGTCGGAATAGCCTTAAAAGACTATTCGTCTCTTACCTTTCCCATAGCCAGCGCCGCCTTCTCCCTGAGCTGTGTCCGCGCCTTCCCTGTCGTCTTCTTTGGGCCTCATGGATGACGCATGCGCAGTCAGCTCTGGCTGCGAGAGCCTGTTAGAGCCGACTGCGCATGCGTCATCCATGAGGCCCAAAGAAGACAGAGACGGAGCTGCGGAAGAAGGCGGCGCTGGCTATGGTAAAAAGGTAAGGAGATTATTCCGACGTGATCAAGAAGGAAGTTCTTTTAAAGGTAGAATCCCTTTAACTGCTCGTGTGCCGAGCGCTTCCATTCATTTCAATGGAAGCGTGCCATTGAAATGAATAGAAGCGGCTGGCACGCGGGGGGCTAAGCGGCCACCGGCAAAGTCTGCCGGCCGCCGCTTTCAATCATATAAGGCGCACCAGACAGCGCTGCGCCTTGTAGTCTGGTGCGCCTTATATATGGACCTAGGCAGGACTATAAGGCGCTCATGGGTAATGCGCCTTATAGTCCGGTGCGCCTTATAGTCCGCAAAATACGGTACACTTGGTTCACACTACATTCGGGTTTCTACGGATTCTACAATGGAGTCGCTTATGGAGACTCCCAAGGTAGATGTGGACCTAGCCTTAGTCCTGGACTTGACCTTAGTCCTGGACCTAGCCTTAGTTCTGTCAAATTAACAACCAGCCTGTGAATGAGAATATCACGTTCACACTCCTCCTGTATTCCTTACCAGAGTCCATAAGGCTGCATAAAAGACCCATGGAATTATATTTCACCTCCGGTCCCATAGATTCGTCTTGCAAAACTTTGTGCAGGATCGACACCAGCTCCGACTCTTTGAAGCCTTCTTCAACAACCTCTGCAATGTAATGACAACCATTACTGTATCTCATAAAAGTGCTGCTATTACACAAATGATGTTGCAATGGCTACACTGTATCCGTCCAGGAGGATGGTGTTTGTGTGGGATCCCATCGTTCGGATAGCATGAGATAATAAAAGTGCGTTCGATGATGAAGAATCTTATTACCACGTGTGTCTTCCAGATCCGTTCCAAAGCCTTCTATAAATTACTAAGTAGATAATGAATTTCTGTCAAGTCTTCTTACTCTATTATACCGTGTTCTGTGCCCCTTAAATATAATAGGCCCATCCTGTGCAGTTCAGTAATGTTGATTGCTACATTTTACTTTACCAAGGTTGATGGCTGAGGCGATGGCTAATGCGATAAGGGCTTCGTTTTGCATAATGGCGTGCTCGCTAGTTGTCATAGATACCAGATGCTTCACACCTTTGGCCTTTTCGATAGCCTTGACTACATCCTGTGCATGACAATAAAAAGAGAATGTTTTTGTTAACTGTAACCTTAGCAGAAAGTCACAAACACACGTAGCGCTCTGTGCACGATCTTTGTAAAAGTCTATGTCCGTGCACATTACATGGCAGTAGTAGCAAGTAGAAGTTCCAGTGGTTAGCCAACCATAGATCTAATTTTTTTAAATTTATTTTAGCAGCAACAATATCCTTTTTTAGGCCTCTTTAAAATGTGTTCATTTCTTACTTGAGACTTGCTGTGTCGTAAGATGGATGCCAAAAGCCGATTTGCTTCTCCCCTAACGCCAACATGGTCCTTGGCTTCACACCACTGTACAAGTCTAGCCAGTAGCTTGGAATCTTGGCCCAAAATCCTAGCTGTGTCCGCTTTAAATAAAAGTAAATCAAGTGAGAATAACATTGCCATCTGAACTTATCCTAAAACTGCATATGTGATGAGTAAGTTCCAAGGTCTGTCTGGAACCAAAGCTTGGACTGATTTGATAGCATTGATCTGAATAATAAAATGTCTTCTTTAGGATTCTGGTTTAATATTACACTGGCACCTAATTGTAATTCCCAACATACACTAAGCCTATATACAGTATATACCCCAGATTCCCGACCTATGTATGGTCCAGGGTGGGGCTTGAGTAGGCCTCAGTCCCAGGTGTGAGTCCTGAACTTGTTACTGGCCCATAAAAGACTGCAGAGCCTGCACTTCAGGGCATGACAGGAGGCGTATGGGTCTGTCCTGTTGCAGAGTCTGGTGAGACACTATCGTCGTTCCTATTGGTTTTGTTTGTGTGGCTGTTAGTAAACTAACTACACATGTGGCTTACTATTAGTTGCTCAGATGAGCAGGATTTTATTATTTATTGTTTTGCCTGAAGTTAAGGCTGTATTTTATTTTGCTAATTTTGTGCCTGAAGACAAGGTTTATTTGTTTTCCTGTTTTTTTCAAAATAAAACCTGTTTCCTGTATATTTTGTGTCCCTGTCTGACTGTTTGGGTCTGCACCATTGCTGCTACCATGCTACTTTCCCCACACTGTAGAATTTCTAATATTTTATTTATACCATCCATATATTATTTGATAAAAGAAATATGTACTTGGAATCATTGACCACATGTCCCTAGGCTATCCCATAAACATATGTTCATTGCAGGTCTAATTGTTTAGACCCCAGTATACCAAAGGGGTGTCCTTTCTTATCAATTTGCTTGGCTTAACATATCCTAAAATATGTGGTGTTGAGTGAGTGACTTTAAAAACTAATGTTTCAAAGCTAATGATTTAGTGATACTCTGTCATAGTTATATAAAATGTTAAGAAGATCAGTGAGCACTGTGTGATATGTGTAAACAGGGGGAGGTGAGAGCAGGGAGGCTGAAGAGTCATCATCAGCAGCAGCCACCTCCATGCTCTCACCTCCCCCTGTGTACACATATCACACAGTGCTCAGTGATCTTCTGGTGCTCCGAGATGGCTCTGTAGCATTTCAATAAAAGCGGGCTAATTCAAAAACATCTGAGAGGCTTACTAAACAAAAGGTATGTCTAGAATCGCCTTTCTAAAGTCTATGCAAATATCAGCTTAGTTAGAAATCAGTTTCCCAATTATAGAATCCCTTTAAGGACTCCAATTTCTCATAAACCCAATTCAATCCAATATTTGAACACATAGAGGTTTGCCAAATCCCACATCTGTATGTCTGGTATTGTAATTCATGTGACTGGAGCTGAGCTGCCTCTATTCTACATCTTGATGGTTGGACCATTGACCAGGTCAGATGAATTGATATATCCTACAGAGATCCCGGCAATAACTATTGGTGTGGGACCTTTTTACCGTTATAAAGTTAAGAGAAGCAGTCACTCGAAAAGATTCTCTCAAATTGGATACTTGGAACGAACTTAGTCACTGGACCATAAATATCTAGTTAAAACACAAAAAGCACCAAGTTCCTTTGGTTTACCTTGGCCATCAGTCAACATCCTCAGAGTGCCCAGGAGCTTGAATTGGACCGGAGGCATTTCTGATCTTAGTAACATTTGGATTCTGTCTGCTACCCCTTCTTCCAGCATTCTTACTTTGTTCATCACTAAGAATAAGATGCATTAATATTAAATGCTACAAATGAAATAACAAAAATAGATACAAAAATAGCTGGCGCCTATATTAAAGTGAAATTGACCTCTCTATGTGGTGTCACCTATGTCAAATCACTCATTTTGTATAGAGTCCATAAACACATAGTTAATAAATACCTTGCCAAATGTAAAATGGCTTCAAACTAAAACTTCGATTGGGAAAGATTGGATCCCGATTGGCAATCGAGCAAATTTCACAATCAGGATCGGCTGGAAAATGATTGAGAATCGGATTTTAAAAACGATCCTGAAATCTCAAGATTGGCTCATACCTAGTTGCTGGTAAATGTTATGGCTGCACATAATAATACCTTTATATGTGTCCAAAAAGAGAAAAAAAAGACATGGCCCGCACATCCCAATCTTATACATTGATCTAGTGCTTCTCAGCAAATTCTACAATACTGAACATGAGGTTCTTAGTATATATATTGATCAAGGTGTATAAGCCCACTAGACACTTCACGGCGACCTATTTATAGTGGGTCCCTACTCTACTGGGTGCAACCACCACACGGCGCCCACAGAGGGAGCGACCCAGTGGTCCGGCAACACTCCTGCAACCAGACGAAGCCCCAAGGGTGGTGACTGGTGCAATATGGTAAGGTGAATTTTTGAGTTCTTTTCACATGGTGTGGTGCTGCATGGTGTCTGCTGCTCCTGGGGGCTTGGCCGGACCACTGTTGTAGTTGTGGTGGTCGCACCCAGTAGCGTAGGGACCCACTATATAGAGGTCGCTGTGAAGTGTCTAATGGGCTTATGCACCTTGATCAATATGTATACTAAGAACCTCATGTTCCGTATTGTAGAATTTGCCGCGAAGCACTAGATCAATGTATAAGACTGGGAAATGCCATGTCTTTCTTTTTTTGGATACAAATAATACTTTTATGTTTCCTGGTTGGCGTAGACTTGGTTTTCATGGTATCCTACACTTGGTAGGTGTGTGACCATGACCCTTGTTCTAGAACCAGGCGAAGATCCCACCTTGGATACTTATGGACTATCTTCTGCGTTGACCATGATAGATATACCCCTTTGAACATTTCCAATTGCTATTCCGCCATGTAGCTTGACTGTCTCGCGGCTGCTCACATGCAGGTCACTTGTATTTCCTTTATTGAAATGATATGGACAATGAATGACAATCTCTAACAGTAGTGACCCCTGCTGCAAATATCCTCCTATCTATGAAACCCAGGCCTGGATGTGCCAGCTCTGAACTATTATTAAAAAAAAAATGTCTCGGATTTGGTAATTATTTTTCTTGCACGCTTCATAAGGTAATTGATGGATTACATTGTATGTGTCCTTCTGCTATGCCGGATATGATGGATGACTCGCTTAACGCTCCTGCTTACAGCATTTTCCGATTACAAGAAGAAAAATCTCTTCTAATGCATTTCTTCTCCCTCCCCGTCTTCTATTGTCCTAATAGATTTGGGACGTTTCAAAATCTGACAATAATTCAATCAAAAACCCGCTGTTGGAATCGATACATGTAAATCCCTAAATTGAGTGTAACAAATGAAGAGGACATGTCATGGCGCTATATGGGCGTTTGAAGAATGGAATGTTTTAACCCTTTTATTCTAGATCAGCCACCTTTGATAGCGGCCGAGGGGTTATACGTAGGAGGATTAAGTGCCGGTTGGATTCCTCGGAGATTCTATTACATGCAGCAAATTTATCAGACAAATGTGAATTTGAGGCATAAATCAGTCGCGTAAATAATGTTCTCCTGGAGTCAATATGTCATTCTCATACAGCACTTCATAATGTCACACACAGGAGAAGGTGGCTACGTTTTACAGGACAAGAAAAGCAAGGTTTGGGACATGACCTGTATATTTGCATCTTTATAATCTATTATGTATCAGTTATTGCTCCTGGATACAAGTGTATAAAAATCTTATGCTCATTTATGTGATATCTTAGGCCTGGTTCACATCTGCGTATGGGTTTCCATTTGGAGAGTACGCTTAGGGACCACCTGGACAGAAACCTAATCTGCATAAAGCAGTTACCAGAAGAAATCTGCAGACCCCATAGACTACCTTTAGATGTCTTCTCCGTGCCGTCGTTTGGTAGAAATCCTAGTTTTTATCTGTATGCAAATAAGTTCTCTCGCAGCACTGGGGGTGTCCCCAATGCTGCGAGAGAAATCTCCAACATCGCCTCCATCTTCTAAAGGATCGGCCTCGGCGCGTCTCCCAAAGGCAGAGCCGACTGCGCATGCATAGAAGTCTGAACCCAGCTCCAGAAGAAGACGCGTGAAGAGGCCGTTCCTGAAGAAGATGGAGGCAGCACTGGAGAGTTCTCTCGCAGCATTGGGGACACCCCCAGTGCTGTTTGAGAGCTGGGGACCACCCCCAGTGCTGCGAGAGAACTCATTTGCATACTGACAAAAAAACAGGATTTTTACCGAACGGTGGCGCAGAGAAGACATCTAAAGGTAGGAGAAGAATAACCTTTCTTAAAGCTATTCCTACACCTGATCGAGAAAAAAAATTTGATTTTAATGATAGAATCCCTTTAAAGTGACTGTACAGTCTTATTATTTACTGTAAACATGACCAAATTCCTTTCTTGGCACATTAGAGATATTGACTTTCTTTAAATAGCTATGAAAAGCTTCGTACACCAAAAGGAAGTTGTAGAGTTGGACTCTGACCATTATTGTAAATTATATCATACAATTATTAATATGATATAATTAACTAGATATATAATTTTTTTGCATATTTACTGTTATATGAATATCATTACTAGATTTTTAGTGAATTAAAGGATTACTACTACTTATGACTAACCATGGCAGACAACTAGTTATGAAGAGTTGGGTTTGGCAAAACTAGAGAATTAGGAATCTCTGATCCGGCCTCCCAACTCCACAGCCTTGGTACATTGTATTACATGATGCTTTACCTGGTATTGCCAGATTTCGCAGTGCACTGAGAGCTGCGTGTTGTACGGCGACATCTCCATTCTCCACATGTTGTTCTAACAAATCTAAAAGTTGGTGAACCACACCAAGCTCCACCATGCGGACACAGTTAGTATCTGTAAAAAAATAAATAAATAAAAATAAAATGTTGGTTAAGCTGTTCAGTGCTGTTGCAATTGGTATTGTCCTGACTACATTCTTACAATTCCATCCTTGGATTCTGCCATAATGCTTGGGTTGTCCTTTATTGAGTGAACTCAATGTTCTTAAAGGGATCCTATCATTAAAATGCTATTTTTTTATTCCTAACACGTAGGAAAAGCCTTAAGAAAGGCTATTCTTCTCCTACCATTAGATGTCTTCTCCAGGCCGCTGTTCGGTAGAAATCACGGTTTTCTTCGGTATGCAAATGAGTTCTGTCGCAGCACTAAGGGCGTCCCCAATGCTGAGAGAGAAATCTCCAGCACTGCCTCCATCTTCATCTGGAGCGACTTCTTCCCACTTCTTCCAGCGTTGGGGTCAAACTTCTACGAATGCGCAGTAGGACCTTGGGCAGAGCTGACTGCACATGCCCATAGCCATCTTTTTGTAGCCACTTATGCAAGCATGCTGCGCATGCACAGTACGCTCCTGTAGTTCAACAGAGTACAGAGCGTAAGCGTCCACAAAAAAATGGCCATGGGCATGTGCAGTCAACTCTGCCCGAGGCCTGATAGCAGAGCCGACTACACGTGTAGAATTTTGACCCCAGTGCTGTAAGACAACGCAGGAGAGGTCGTTCCAGACAAAGATGGAGGCGGTGCTAGAGATCTCTCTTGCAGCATTGGGGACGCCCCCAGTTCTGCGAGAGAATTAATTTGCGTACCGAAGAAAACCGGGATTTCTACCAAACGGCGGTACGGAGAAGACATCTAAAGGTAGGAGAAGGATTTGTGGGTTTGCAAAGTTAAAACAAGGCGCAAAGATAGTTAACCTCTACACTGCTGCAGACAATGCTAAGTGTATGCTAAGTAATGCAGTAGAATATACAGTACACAGAAAATGGCTGACATCAGACATTACCACCTGACAATATAAGAGACAATATGGTGATAAAATGACTTTTTAGACAGAACATCTTAGACTGTCTCTTCTATTAACACATTCCTATTCTTTTACTACTTCTACGATCATTTTTCTTTTTCTCATCTTTTAATCCGCCGCACATTAAACATCGCCGGCAGTTCTTAGAGTTTTGAGCTTTTCAATCCTTCCAGTACGAGGATGTCAGATACTTCATCTCAGTCCAGTTGGGGCTTCCTAATGGACGTGAGCACATTTTGGAGCAATAGACAAGATGATGACATATCTATCAGCTCTGATGTTAAATGCTTCTCCAGTCTTTGAAGGTAGGGAATGGAAAATAGGTCACTCATCCAGACCTTCTTCACAGTCACTACCGTTTAACGTACAAGTGAAAACCATAGCGCCGGGGGGAATTGTTAGATTTGATGTACAAGGTGGAATAGAGGACATTCAAAGTAAACAGCCAGAGACCTGAACATGGGGATTTAGGTTTCATTTTGTGGAATATAGGTTATAGAAAAGGAGAAGTGAATTATTTTATCGCTTTTCAAATATATTACGTATGATGACTAATGCGATTTCGAAAGTCTATTAAATATTCGGTTTTTTTACTACGTGTCATCAGTTACATGCAAATACATGCAATACAATGCTAAGACTTTATATAACCATGCTAGTGGTGACAGTCTGTTGTCTTGATGAAATACCAATGGATACAACCACGAATGCTGGAACTTTCTTTGGTCTGCCCTTTTACGGATTTCCTTACTGTGTCCGGATTATCTTGTCATCCATGCCCTGCCCCTGCTTGATAACCCAGCCACAATAGAAAAATCTATCAAGACAAGACACTGTCACCACTAAGATGGCTAGAGAAAGGCTTTAAAACTTTGCAAAGATTTTGATAAAGTATATTTGCAAAATGTTAAAATTTTTGCTAAAAATTTAAATATTGTTGTGTTCATTGGAAATCATTTTAAGGCTGAGGCCCCACATTGCACGTGTTTTTTTTTTTTTTTTGCAGATTTTGCTACGGTTTATTGAGCCAAAGCCAAGAATGGCAACAAGAGAAATGGGAAATGTATAGGAAGCTCTTATACCTCTCCCTTTTGCTTAATTCACTCCTGGCTTTGGCTCAAAATACTGCAGAAAAATCTGCAACAAAAAAAGGCTAATGCCCGACGTTGCAGAAACGGAGCTTTTTTTTGTTGCAGATTTTGTTGCTTTTTTTTTTTTTTTTTTTTTTTTTTGAGTCAAAGCCAAGAGTAGCTACAAAAGGAATGGGGAATATCAACAAAGCGCGACAAAATCTGCAACAAAAAAAGCTGCAGTTCCACAACGTGGGGCCATAGCCTAAGGCTTAGAACCTCTAATTTTATTGCAGATTTTGCTGCAGTTCTTTGATCCAAAACCAGGACTGGATTGAGCAGAAGGTAGAAGTATAAGAACGTCCTATGTATTTTTCATTTATTTTGCAGCTATTCTTAGCTTTGGCTCAAAAGAAAAAAAAAAAACAACACGGCAAAATCTGCAGCAAATCTGTGGGGCAACACGGTGGCTCAGTGATTAGCACTGTAGCCTTGCAGCGCTGAGGCCCTAGGTTCGAATCCCACCAGGAACATCATCTGCAAGGAGTTTGTATGTTCTCCTCATGTTTGCGTGGATTTCCTCCCTTTCTACAAAAGACAGACTGGTAGGAAAAAAAAAAAAAAGGTACATTGTGATTAGAGATGAGTGAACACCGTTTGATCGAATAGGTATTCAATCGAATATCAGGCTGTTCGAGGTATTCAATTCCAATCGAATACCACGTGGCAAACGAAGTGAAAATTTGTATCCCACCTTCCCTGGCGCTTTTTTGCACCAATAACTGTGCAGGGGAGGTGGGACAGGAACTTAGACAACGGAGGCATCGAAAAAAAAAAAAAAAATTGGAAAAAGCCTTGTCTGCCGAAGTCAGGTGACCTCTGATTCATAAGAATAGTGTCGGCCATGTTAGTCTTATTTTAGTTTTGGAGAGATGGGGAGAGCTTGGTCTCAGGGTGAGAAACAGAATTTAGCGTGGTCTAGGCAGGAAAACATTCTTATAAAACAGCTCTTTTCAGAGCTACACTGGAAGTACACTGTACACATACAGTGAACCAGCCAATCATGCAGCAGGGTAGCAGCAGAGGACATGGGCGAGGACGTGGCTATCCAGCTAAGTTTCCAGTCCACAGTCCAGGTACTGGAGAGGGGCTGCCAGCATTGCTCCTTGTCAGTAGCAGAAGGGGGCAAGGACGTGGATATCCAGCTGGGTATCCAGTACACAGTCCAGGTACTGGAGAGAGGCTGCCAGCACCCACTTCACTCATCCTCCTCCTCCAACCCCAACCCCTTCACGCTATTGTAATACTTAAAAAAAACTTCACTGTGGTTACCTCATTAATTTCTTAGGGCTCCCCCCAAGAGCCTGCAATGCATTTTTTTTTAGGGCTACACGCCAAGGTCCTGCAATTCAGTGTTTTAGGGCTACACCCCAAGGTCCTGCAATTCAATGTTTTAGGGCTCCCCCACAAGGGCCTGCAATTCAATCTTTTAGGGCTACACCCCAAGGTCCTGCAATGCAATGTTTTATGGCTCCCCCACAAGGGCCTGCAAATCAATGTTTTAGGGGTCATCCAAAGGGCCTAACACTCTGCTGCTACAAGGCTCAACTCACCCAAAGGGCATAACATTCTGCTGGTGCAATGCTCAACTCAATTAAAGGTGGAACGTTTAGATGGCTTCTTTCCAAACTGAGAGTGATTCCTTTCGGTAAGATGTGATGGCTGTTTCCAGCCCTGATTATCCTGGTTGATCGTGTTCAGTAATGAGGCCAGCTCAGCATGAGGATCTTCTACGTTAGGTTGTCCATGCCCACTAATGTGCATGAAGACTCGATCACAGTAAATGTTCTTATTTTTCTCCATTCCAATCTCTGAATGAACTGCTCTGAAAGATGGCCTAGGCACTGCTGCAATGGCAATCACTGGGTTTTCCTGTTCTGGTTCCAAAGAATCTTGTGTCTTACTTGAAGAAGAGACAATCTTAGTCTGACTGCTGGTTGCTTGTCCTGCAGCATTTGGAGTTGGGTCTGTCAGCCTTGTGATGAACTCCACACACACATCCACAAAGACAGTTCAGGGTGGGTACTGTTGGATTTCCCATTGCCTATTCCATCTGTGGTTGTCATGGGCAATGTGATTTAAAGGGGTGCTTGGTAATGTTGCTTTAGCTTAAAATTGGGGTTTGTGTCCATCCAATTGGGGAGGAAAGAAGGTTTCCAGGTATTTTTCCACTTTCATAGAGGTTTTTTGAGTGTGGAAAGTGTCTAGTTGATACGCTGTGATGGTGGGGTAAAACTGTGACTTGGGCTTGTTAGATGCCCCCAGACATGCTTCCCCTGCTGTCCCAGTTGCATTGCAGAGGTGTTGCCATCATTTCCAGGGGTGTCATAGTGGACTTGGTGACCCTCCTGAGTCAAATGGTGGGTTCCCCTGAAACGAGCATTTCTTCCCCATAGACTATAATGGGATTCGATATTCGTTCAAATAGTCCAATATTGAGCGGCTATTCAAAACGAATATTGAATATTTCTCTAATTGTGATCCCTATATGGCACTCACAATCTACATTAAAAAAATAAATAAAATAAAAAAAAATCTGCATTTCCACAACGTGGGGCTGCAGCCTATGTCCATAGTGTTCATATTTGGATTGTCACAGTGGACGTAATACTCCTTATTGCTTAGAAATATCTCCAAGTAGGCTTTCACAATATAAGTTAACAACGTCCTTAAAGCACTTAGTAAAATGTGCTGTTTGAAGTCGAGATAATACTAAGAAATTGTATCATCATACAGGGAGTGTATCACCAGGAAACTCAACATGAAACCAGCCACAATGCATTGTTGGGGATATTATACTGAGCACCATCATATCTTTACATAGTTCAATAGATGCACCATTTCCTTGAAAAAGATTATATATATATATATATATATATATATATATATATATATATATATCTATATCTATAGTTAGAAATATGCAAATCAGGCTCATGTCCAATGAGGAGTGGCAGAGTCTCCAGGGACTCCATCTCTACTGTTGATTTATGCAACATTTCTTAAAGGTGCAATTCCTATTTAATTCTAATCCTAGGTTTTCCATGCTCAAAGAATAACCTCTGTGTTGTCACCTACTGTATAGTCACTACAAATAGGATTTTTTACTATATTAAATAAATATTACCATTTCTTGCAAAATTAGCAATGGCAAGTGCTCCAGTCATCTGAAGAAGGGTGTGCCGAGAGGTTAGCCATGAAGGAATGTTCTGGTACACAACGCCACCGCCATTGTCAAAAAGTTTCTGCATGGATTCATCTGGGAAAGGAAATGATGCACACGTAAGGATAACTTGCAAATGGACTACAAATGTAATGCAATATTATTTTGATTTTAGTCTATGCATTTTTTGGTGAATATGCTTAAGATTTCTTTTAAATGAAGGTTGTCAGACACCCTAACCCATCGTTCACATCTGCGTTTGGTAATCCGTTTGGAGAGTCCGCATGGAGACCCCCCTGAATGGACTACTGCAAGTAGTGTGCAGTGAAAGCACACGTACCCCATAGACTATAATGGGGTCCGTGTGCCCGCCATGTGGTGTCTGCACGTAACATGCGGACAGAAAAGTACTTTGTGATCTACTTTCATGTCCACATGACTTGCACGGAGAGCACACGGACCCCATTATAGTCTATGATCATGAAGTGACTCTGCTGACTGTGTCCCAGGCTACTAAACAAAGTGGAAAAGTGATCTGCCAAAAGCCATAGATCAGTGTTTCAGTGGCTAGTGCAATATTACAATATTTTTAATCCTGTGATAAGAGCGGAGTATAAACTCTGCTTCTGTATTCTGGGGATAGTAAAATAATGCAAGTTTTGTAACCGTGACCTTAGTATTGAGGGAGTATCAGTAACCATAGAATTCAGTGGTACTGCTAATATTTCCCTTTAGACAGGTGGCCCATGAATCAGAGGAAACTGAATTTGTGGTTGTCTTGATGTGGGTGCGCAGTGTAAGGCGGCAATTACATTCGGCACATACCTCTGATATAAAATACAATGTTCAGATGGCTATGCTGCTTTGTAGAGATGTAATTAGTACTTTGGGATGTTGGGAGTTCTGCTTGTCAATGAATGTGCTCTTCGTGAAAGTGCCAAGCTAAAAAACGGATCTAGATTTAAGCTTCTAGTTTTTAACCCCTTCCCAACATTTGATGTAGCAATGTTTAACTTGACTGTCTGATCATCTCTCAGAAGACAACAGAAGTCATTGGAAACTCATTTAAGGAGTCGATTGAACGCTCCGTGCCACAGTATTGGTAACGCATGATGTGGTTTTCTCTGTGCCTACACCAGAATTTGCTTTAATTGACTGTATTTCCCCATTCTGAATACAATCTACTCACCACCAAGAAGCAATGACACAATAAGGTCTGATGAGGACTTCATGGTACACATGTCTTCTGTCTGTGAACTGTCCTGTAGTCTCTGAAGGATTTCGCATAGGGTCTCCTGAACAGAAGCGTCTACCAGCTGTAATTTAAGGGGCTCTGAGAAGAGAACAACAAGTATCACAATGAAAGCGGCACTTTAATCTGCAATTATAATAAAATATTATGATCCTACAGCCTGGCTTAAAGGGTTAAATGTGGTCATAAACTTGGAATTCTATGTTGCTTGAGATGTAGTTATTTGATTCATAGAATATTTCCGCGGCATGTGTTACTTGTTTTACCAAGAAACAAACATCTTGGATGCAGGCATCAAAAACCATCCCATAATGTCTGAGTGTAGATCAAGACTATACTCAGCGAAACAAATGTTGGTTGATTTTAGTGTGAAGATCAGTTCATTCGAGGGTCCAGATCAGATAGTAGCCGCTTATTTGTAAGTCACAGATATCTGATTATCTGTACCATAAGATGGCTAGAAGCTTCCACCTTTGGTCCACCAACTGATGACAAAGATGGACACACAGAGCATAACTATTGTGAGACCCAGTGCAAATATTGTCCAGGGGCCACTACCCCCTCCCTACAGCGTATATTTTATAGTGATAGTTAAGGGTGCTACAGTGGAGAACAGTGCCTAGATCTCTGTATATAGCAGTGAGGACAGCGCCTAGATTTCTGTATATAGCAGTGAGGACAGCGCCTAGATCTCTGTATATAGCAGTGAGGACAGCGCCTAGATCTCTGTATATAGCAGTGAGGACAGCGCCTAGATCTCTGTACAGTATATAGCAGTGAGGACAGCGCCTAGATCTCTGTATATATAGCAGTGAGGACAGCGCCTAGATCTCTGTACAGTATATAGCAATGAGGACAGCGCCTAGATCTCTGTATATATAGCAGTGAGGACAGCGCCTAGATCTCTGTACAGTATATAGCAGTGAGGACAGCGCCTAGATCTCTGTATATAGCAGTGAGGACAGTGCCTAGATCTCTGTATATAGCAGTGAGGACAGTGCCTAGATCTCTGTATATAGCAGTGAGGACAGCGCCTAGATGTCTGTATATAGCAGTGAGGACAGCGCCTAGATCTCTGTATATATAGCAGTGAGGACAGCGCCTAGATCTCTGTACAGTATATAGCAGTGAGGACAGCGCCTAGATCTCTGTATATAGCAGTGAGGACAGTGCCTAGATCTCTGTATATAGCAGTGAGGACAGTGCCTAGATCTCTGTATATAGCAGGAAGGACAGCGCCTAGATCTCTGTATATAGCAGTGAGGACAGCGCCTAGATTTCTGTATATAGCAGTGAGGACAGCGCCTAGATCTCTGTATATAGCAGTGAGGACAGCGCCTAGATCTCTGTATATAGCAGTGAGGACAGCGCCTAGATCTCTGTATATATAGCAGTGAGGACAGCGCCTAGATCTCTGTACAGTATATAGCAGTGAGGACAGCGCCTAGATCTCTGTATATAGCAGTGAGGACAGTGCCTAGATCTCTGTATATAGCAGTGAGGACAGTGCCTAGATCTCTGTATATAGCAGCTAGGACAGTGCCTAGATCTCTGTATATAGCAGTGAGGACAGTGCCTAGATCTCTGTATATAGCAGTGAGGACAGTGCCTAGATCTCTGTATATAGCAGCTAGGACAGTGCCTAGATCTCTGTATATAGCAGTGAGGACAGCGTCTAGATCTCTGTATATAGCAGTGAGGACAGCGCCTAGATCTCTGTATATAGCAGTGAGGACAGTGCCTAGATCTCTGTATATAGCAGCTAGGACAGTGCCTAGATCTCTGTATATAGCGGAGAGGACAGTGCCTAGATCTCTGTATATAGCAGCTAGGACAGTGCCTAGATCTCTGTATATAGCAGTGAGGACAGTCCCTAGATCTCTGTATATAGCAGTGAGGACAGCGCCTAGATCTCTGTATATAGCAGTGAGGACAGTGCCTAGATCTCTGTATATAGCAGTGAGGACAGTGCCTAGATCTCTGTATATAGCGGAGAGGACAGTGCCTAGATCTCTGTATATAGCAGCTAGGACAGTGCCTAGATCTCTGTATATAGCAGCTAGGACAGTGCCTAGATCTCTGTATATAGCAGTGAGGACAGTCCCTAGATCTCTGTATATAGCAGTGAGGACAGTGCCTAGATCTCTGTATATAGCAGTGAGGACAGTGCCTAGATCTCTGTATATAGCAGTGAGGACGGTGCCTAGATCTCTGTATATAGCAGTGAGGACAGTGCCTAGATCTCTGTATATAGCAGTGAGGACAGTCCCTAGATCTCTGTATATAGCAGTGAGGACAGTGCCTAGATCTCTGTATATAGCAGCTAGGACAGTGCCTAGATCTCTGTATATAGTAGTGAGGACAGTGTCTAGATCTCTGTATATAGCAGTGAGGACAGTGTCTAGATCTCTGTATATAGCAGTGAGGACAGTGCCTAGATCTTTGTATATGACATTGAGGAAGTGCCTAGATCTCTGTATATAGCAGTGAGGACAGTGCCTAGATCTCTGTATATAGCAGCGAGGACAGTCCCTATATCTCTGTATATAGCAGCGAGGACAGTGCCTAGATCTCTGTATATAGCAGTGAGGACAGTCCCTAGATCTCTGTATATAGCAGCAAGGACAGAGCCTAGATCTCTATATATAGCTGTGAGGACAGTGCCTAGATCTATGTATATAGCAGTGAGGACAGTGTCTAGATCTCTGTATATAGCAGCAAGGACAGTGCCTAGATCTCTGTATATAGCAGTGAGGACAGTGCCTAGATCTCTGTATATAGCAGTGAGGACAGTGCCTAGATGTCTATATATAGCAGCGAGGACAGTGCCTAGATCTCTGTATATAGCAGTGAGGACAGTGACTAGACCTCTGTATATAGCAGCGAGGACAGTGTCTAGATCTCTGTATATAGCAGTGAGGACAGTTTCTAGATCTCTGTATATAGCAGCAGAGACAGTGACTAGATGTCTGTATATAGCAGCGAGGACAGTGCCTAGATCTCTGTATATAGCAGTGAGGACAGTGTCTAGATCTCTGTATATAGCAGCGAGGACAGTGCCTAGATCTCTGTATATAGCAGCAAGTACAGTACCTAGATGTCTGTATATAGCAGCGAGGACAGTACCTAGATGTCTGTATATAGCAGCGAGGACAGTGCCTAGATCTCTTTATATAGCAGTGAAAACAGTGACTAGATCTCTGTATATATCAGCAAGGACAGTGACTAGATCTCTGTATATATCAGCAAGGACAGTGACTAGATCTCTGTATATATTAGCAAGGACAGTGCCTAGATTTGATCCCACTTAAATTAATAACAGTGGATCTTGCAATGTGAGACGCAGCTTGTAATGTTCCTAGCTCTACTGGATTATTGAAGCAGAGCCGAGTAGGTAAGTATGCTGCTAACACTGTGTGGTTTGTGACTATTTGTTATAAATTGTGGAGTACACGGATATGGGGTATGTGTTTGAAAACAAAAAAATCCCCTTTTCTGGCACAATTCTGACTTATTCACAGGTAGCTACATTTTCAATGCGGCAAAAATCAATAACACCCGTTTGATCTTTTAATAAAATGGAGGACACCCATATAAAAACACAATCTGTCTGAGTAGGGGGCCTGCCCTTACAATGATATAAGTACCATTTTTATATGTCATATCATATATATCATATATTTTATATGTCAATAACACACCCTTATTACATGTTCTAGCCCCACCCCAGACAACACTATACAAAATAAAAATTACTGTAAAAACCATTTTAGAAAGTTTTTTAGTAGCACTTTGTGTGTTATTAAATAAAATAATGAAAGGTGAAAAAAAAGAAACATTTTCCTTCCTCTTTTGTTTATATTTTCCCAAATGTAAAAAGAAAAAATAAAACATATGCAAAAATAAAAAAAACACAAAAATTAATCCGTGTGTCATCGAAAAGAGACACAGAAATTAATGGATAAAATTGTCACAGCTCTCAAAACCGCGCATACAAAAAAAACCTAAAAAAAATGTGTCTGGTCCTGAACCAGAAATGGGCCCGGTACTGAAGCTGTTAAGAATAGAAGTGTTTAGACCTTTTTAAATATTTTTCTATATTTTTAAATTTTCTCTTAACAAGAACAAATGTTTTCCTCTAAGTTGATTTTTTCCGCTTTCTTCATTAGTGTTTTCGTTAGATAACCAGTTTAGTGCATCAGGGCGCAGCACCGCTATTACTTTCAATTTAATTCTCGCAGAGTTACCATGCGATGGCCAAATTAATTTAACGTATCGCATGGTTTACAAAATGTTTTCCTTCTCCCATAAGCAAGGCGCTCATCAAATATGCATGAAGGTTTCGTACGTTAGCAATTATAGACTGGTCCTCTACACTTTACCTGGATAGTCAACGCAGTGGCAAAGGATTGATAGATTCAGTGGAAGCCAAAAACACAATGCAATTGCTCTGTCCCATCTGGCAGTGAAAACGTAATGGTGTGCTCCAACAGATGCCAGTTATTGCCAATCCTCTGTGAAATCCGGCTCTCTTCACAAGGAGGAAGCTTGAGCATAGCCCCATCCATCCTGACCTGTTCTGTCCTGATACACATGGCTTCCCACTAGACTCACTCCAGCCAGCTGAAATCCTCTACTCATTACCCAGGCGGTAAGCTTCTGTGCGGAGAGCCGCTTACACTAGACACTGTGATACATGTACGTACCGTTCTCTGCCAGCATCTGGAGGACCTCAATGATAATTTCAACTCTTTCATGGTTTTCTGCCCTCTTCAGCTGCTTTACCAGCTGCTCAACAACCATGGTTTTACTTAAGGCTTCCTTAGCACTTTCTGAAACACAAAAAGAAAAAGAGTAAACATGAAACTCCTTATTTCCCAGAGATCCTAGTAACAAGGAGTCAATGATGTTTTCAAGGAGTTGTTCACATTCAGAACAGTATTAAGGGAAAGGTTATTGTTTGTGTAATGAAAAGTTGTAGAATTTTCCAATATTCTCTCTGTATCAATTATTCACAGTGTTCTAGGTCTCTATTTACTGTGATACTGTCATTCTATTACTTCCAGTGGATAAAAATGAGTCCATGGCCACGTGCTGTACAGTCCATGGCCACGTGATCGTGATCTACAACCCATGGCCACGTGATCTACAGCCCATGGCCACGTGATCTACAACCCATGGCCACGTGATCTACAGCCCATGGCCACGTGATCTACAGCCCATGGCCACATGATGTACACAGCTCGTTACAGTCTCAGCACAGTAATCAGACAGCTGCCTGGCTGATTATACAAAACATTTGTATCAACAGTTTCCAAAAAGTGGACAGCCCCTTTAATTTATACTTAATTCATACCTCTCTATGTTGCAGTTTGTAGCATGCTATACAGTAGATATTATAATAGCATGCAGTGCTTATTACTATTTAACCCCTTCCCGACATCCGCTGCAATAGTATGGTGGATGCCGGGTCTTTAAAGATGGCGACCACTATACTGCAGCAAGGCTGCCCAAAGTCTTCTACAGTGGAGACCCATATTGTCCATTTATCCTGGCATTAATAAATCACAATAAATCATTTATAGCATGTTTAGGTTTTAAACTTTGAAGGCTGAATGAGATTTCTAACCTAGATCCGCCAGATTGGACAAGGCCAAGAGACCCACACGCACCAACGTATCATTATCTGGGTAGTCTGTTAATATCCTGACCAAGGCCGTGATGACGTCGAGCTCCACCAGCTGCTCTTGTAGCTCATCTGAAAGAAAAATGTATAATAGGTAAGTGATACAGATGTAATTTTATAGAGCACCTCAGAATGTATCAGGCCCTGGAAGAGACAGATTTTGTATATAACAGTAGAGTAGTACATTCGTGTTTAAGTAAGGTTACATTCACATCTGCCCTGGGTTTCCCTCCGACACAGATCCGTCAGAAATTTCTATCTGAAAAAGTGCTGCAAGCTGGATTTCAGTGAAAAATTTAAAAATTGGACACCCAACGGACCCCTTTATAGTAAGTGAGGTCCCTTGGAAGGCCCCAAATGGAGAGCCGCAAACAAAAAGGCAATGGAGAAGACGCGTTGTGATTTTTTTCCCCGCAGTGTTTTTCACAGAAGGTCTGTAGAGTTTTCCTCTGGCCTCCTGCCTCTATATACCAATATATAAAAAGTCAGCATTTCCGAAGGAATCAGCGACATGTTGCAAGAGTTTTGGAAATCTCAGCATTTCCACTGCAGATTTTTTCTGCAATGTGTGGATGGGATTAGCCAGAATCCAGTTAATTTTGCAGCGTTATCTCAAAGTGGGGTCCCAACCTTAAACTGCTCATATACATTAGATAAAAGTTGGGTGAACTGGTTGAATTTGGCCATTTCAGATAACCCTCAATAGAATACTAAATATACAGATATAGCAAATGCCAAAGGGTGGGGGTGGGCTGTAGCAATGCCGTATTACTAATAATTTACTAAACTATATTACAAATTGAAACTATGTTACTCTTTAATGAGATGCGAAAAAAGTCAGCAAATTGTATAGAGCGTTACCGTGGAAAGATGCAACACAAAACGTAACTTTAGGCTGGAAGACCGTGTTTATTCAGTTCATATGACAGTGGAGACAAGGCTACGTGTTTCGACACCGGGCGGGTGTCTTCTTCAGGCCAGGCAAGAGATATCCAGCAATAGGCTTTGAACCACATTAGCGCTCCATACAATTTCCCGGCTTTTTTCGCACCTCATTTTCTGTTTCCGCCACCCTTCTTGGCTGTTGTCCAGGTAGGAGCTGCAACTGTCACCATTGGGTCCACACCAGAACCCATCTACGGGCGCCAGGCTTTGTTTTTATTGGTCCATTCCTCTTTAATGCTTGTTAGTTAGTTGTACCAGTTAAGTGTCAGTAGACATATTGGACACTTGTCAATAGAGAGGAGCGAATACTATTCAAAACAGCAGTTTCGAATAACATGCACCCATAGGAATGAATGGGAGCGGCTGGCGCGCAGGGGGTTAAGCGTCCGGATGCAGGCGCCAGCTACGTGCCGGCTGCGTCCATTCATTCCTATGGAGCGAGGTATCTGAAACGGCCGTTTCGAATACCATACGCTCATCTCTACTTGTGAAACACAATTCCATAGTCCTGACGTTCCAAATACTTACTATTATCATAACAGATGCGTCCGATGGCTCTGCCGGCGTGTAGAAGTAATTCCTGATCGGAGCTCTGCAGCAAAGGCACCAAGGCCATCACTAATCCCGCGTCAATACACGGCTTCCTGGTTTCTTCTATATGAAGAGAATGTATACAATAAAGTATATGTAAAAAGCAGAGAACATTACCATAAGCTTCTCTACAGTAATGGCAATACGCAAAAATACTAAACTAAGTGTTTTTAGCATTGAAAATTATATATGTTTAACCACTTCAGTACCGGGCCAATTTCTAGTCCAGGACCAGACACACTTTAGGTTTTATATGCGGTTTGGAGGGCTGTAACATTTTATCAATTTCTGCGTCTTTTTTTTGGTGACTCATAGGACTTCAATAGTGATTTATTTTTGCAGTCCGTTGCTTTCTACTATGCACCGTGTTTCTTTTGAAACTGAATGAAGTCCGTCAATAATAGATTCTACATTTAGCTAAAAGATTGCACCTTCACTACAGACGTATAAAAACTGCATAAATGTGTAAAATAGTTTCCTCTATTTTTACCTACTAAAAACTCACTTTACAGTCAGTGAATAAGACTTCTTGGTACACAATATAGCAGATTATAGTTAAAGGAATTGTCTATAGAATAGACGATAAGAGCCTAAAGTCTGCCAGCCCCACTGATTACATACTTGGGGTCCAGACTCCACCATTTGCATAAGACAACCGGTCTGTGCACTGCTGTTTCATTCAATCAATGGGCCGTTCCAGACGAAGATGGAGGTGGACCTTTAGATGTCTTCTCCGCGACGCTGTTCAGTAGAAATCCCGATTTTCTTCGGTATGCAAATGAGTTCTCTCGCAGCATTGGGGATGCCCTTAGTGCTGTTTGAGCGCTGGGGCCCGCCCCCAGTGCTGCGAGAGAACTCATTTGCATACTGAAGAAAACCAGGATTTCTACTGAACGGCATCACGGAGAAGACATCTAAAGGTAGCAGAAGAATAGCCTTTTGCTTTCAGCTTTCTTAAGGCTATTCTGACGTGGTAGGCAGAAAAAAATACAATTTTAATGATAGGATCCCTTTAATTATACAATATGTATTTTAGAATGATGTTGTTGTCTTTTTCCATAAAATCCTGCAAGTCTTGAATCGATGGCTACCCTTACCATTCTTGGCCAGCTCGGCAAGAACATGTGCCACCTTCTCTGCACAATTTGGACTGGTTTTCAGTATTTTGCCCAGCGCTTGTAACACATCATAGTCCGTGAGGAGCTTCGCTGATGTCTGCACTGTGGAGAAACACAAAAGCCAGAACAGATATTGTTAGGCTGCAGACCAAATGCAGAATTCTAACATTGAATTGTACCAAATATTTCTGATCAGGATTACATTTCTAAATTACCAGTAGATTCTCAAGTTAGCGACGGATCATAGCTACAATGTGCTTAGTTGGTGGATTTGGTTATTCATTCTGATCAGGTAAGGTAAGGATATGTCATTAGATTCTTATGACAGTTATCAGGTCTTTGGGCGACACATCCCACGCTTGTTCATCTACACTAAGTTAATTTATATGTTCTCTGCCAGAACTTTGCTTTCAGCTATGATAATAAGTAAATGTTAATACCATCTTTAAATCCAATTTTTAATCACGTTTTGGGAATGTTTCTTCACATTTTGGATATGTTTCTTCTGAATCCATCGTGATAGGTTTCACCTAAAGGAGTCTTGAAAATAATAGTAGTAATATAGGAAAATTCCTTTAATTTGAGAAAGAAGCATTCCATTTTAATTAGAGATGACCGTTTTAACATTGCACGTGTCAGTAGGGGTCAGTGCCAATGGCCTTTCTGCTCAAGACAGACTCTGTCATCTCTGCCATTTTAGTCTATTGAATACAATCACTGGGACACTGTATATGGGGTCCGTCTGGTTAGGGCCCTGATGGGTAACCTTTGACATGCGTGGTGAGACATTTTTGCTGAGAAGCAGCATCTAGGGGCATGGCAACTCTACTGCTCCCTGCTGAGAGCACTGTACGAATGGTGGCCATCTTACCTCCGTTAAGGAGGTAAGAACGGTGTCCCAAAGTTGCCCTGTAAGCAGCAGATGACTGGACCATGGTCCATTCCAGTGACTGCAGGGGGATAGGAGAATCATCTCAGGTGTATGTACTCTGTAAACCCCGCGCCATTATCTTAAAGCAGCTACCAAAATCTCACCCTGCTGCCATTCAACTCTGCCAAGACCTCGCTGTGCTGCCACTGTACCCAACAACACAGTGACTGCTCAGCAATTCTAGGGGAAGAGGACAACCCATAAAATACTGTTGACTCTGCCAAGACCTCGCTGTGCTGCCACTGTACCCCAACTCAGTGACTGCTCAGCAATTCTAGGGGAAGAGAACACCCTATAAGAGACTGTTAACTTTGCCAAGACCTTACTGTGCTGCCACTGTACCCCAACAAAGTTACCGCTCAGCCATACTGAGAGAAGAGAAGACCCCATCAGAGACTGTAAGCTCTGCCAAGACCTTACTTTGCTGCCACTGTACCCCAACACAGTGACTGCTCAGCAATTTTAGGGGAAGAGATCACCCTATAAGAGACTGTTCACTCTGCCAAGACGTCACTGTGCTGCCACTGTACCCCAACAAAGTTACCGCTCAGACATGCTGAGAGAAGAGAAGACCCCATCAGAGACTGTTGAATTTGCCAAGACCTTACTGGTCTTAAAGTGTATGAAATACTAACCTTCACCTGAAAATTTAGCAAATGAAATTCAACAACAAAAAGTCACTAAGCCATAATGTAAAGAATTATTGGTTTTTAATAATTAAATATTAATAAATACAGTACATATATTAAAAATATAACTGTTATTAGAGCTACAAAGATCACAAAATTATGGATTTTTCTAGAGATGAAGCCACCTGCGTTATGCTCATTTTTTTTTTTTTTTTTTTTAACTAATTTTGACACAATGTTGGCCATCACTGGGCCGGGCACAGTGTATGGTGGTGCTGTCTGTTAGAGATGTTGATGGTGTGTGTGTGGAGAACTTACTGGCTATGCCACTGGGCACAGTCACTGTTAGTGTAGACATTCTCTCCAGGTAATTACCGATGGGTTCATCCTCTTACCATATGTAAGTATAATACCATATACCACATTGTATGCTTAATATGGAAGCATTTTCTCTGGTTGACGTCCTATACACACACAATGGTTCACATTTTTTAACCCCTTCCCACCGGAGGTATTTTTTGATTTTCGTTTTTTACTTTCTGCCTCCCAAACCACATAACTTTTCTATTTTTCTGTTCACAGAGCCATATAATGCTGAGTGACCTACCTACATTTTTTATTTTTATGTGTCCTCTTTTAGGATTCTGTCTGCCACATTTACTTGAAATGTAATAAGGTGCAAAACCAGACACAGCCCATGGACAAGAATGTAGTGTTTTAGCTAAAAGCATACCCTTTGCTATTCTTTCTAGATAACCATGTAACTGTCATAGCAGTTATTTATCTATCGTTGTGGCCCTTGGTGACCATCTCCACTGATAGGGACCCCACCTATCATGTACTCGTCTCCAGGTGCACATAGGATTTGTCAAAGGGGTGGGAGGCGGGCATATCAATGGGGTTGGACACTCTGGTAAGAGGCATTTATCATGGGGTAGAATCAAACAGCCCCCAAACAGCAGCCCCCTCTACTGACCTCCCAAACAATATAATGCCCCAGTTACTGACCCCCACAGTCATCATTCAGGAGAGGGTCAACAAGAGGGTGGTTGGGTTGTTTAAACTATCACACCACCCACTTGTCTATACTACTGAGATGAAATTACTACCCCTACATCCCTACAGCCTTGTATCCTATGGGTGTATTTTGGTATGGACTCCTAATGTTTCTACGACAAGACAAAGAACCCATCCGCTTTGCCAACCGGGTGTCACCCTTCCCATGCTCCAGAGTAGTCATATTATGGGGAATACATCTATTTACTGAAACAGTGGAGTGGTGATATACCTCCTTTAGCAAGGCCTGAGCATAGGGACAAGGAGAAGAGCTGTTGCTGTTCATAGAAAAGAATATATATAAAGAATCTTTTCATATTTAACTAGGGTTGAGCCGATCTTGAGATTTCAGGAATGTTTTTAAAATCCGATTTCCGATCATTGTCCATCCGATCCCAATTCTGATCCTAATGCAAATCAATGGGATTTTTTAAAATCGATCGAAAATCAGATTTTAAAAACAATCCTATTCACTACACAGCGTAGAGTCCAAAAATTGAAGACTTCAATTTTTGGACTCCATGCTGCGTAGTGATTCAAAAAATCCGACGGATACTTAGTCCCCCCTGCTGTCCGCTTACCTGCACAGAACCGCTGCCGCTCCCCGAAGCTCCTGGTCATTGTTCTCTGTCTTCTCCTCTATCATTCACATGCTGGCAGAGTGCCGTACGTGCCCCCACCTCCCTAGGCTAGTGTTACTGATGCTGGGAGAAGGCAGGGCTTGTTGTGACTTAGGAGAATGTGGGCAGGTACAGGGCAGAAAGCCATGAGTGCCCACCCACACTCTCCTAAGCCACAACAAGCCCCGCTTTCTCCCAGCATCTGTAACACTAGCCTAGGGAGGTGGGGGCGCGTACGGCGCTCTTCCAGCGTACGAGTTACAGAGAAGACGACAGAACAACAGCCGGGAGCTCCGGGGAGCGGCAGCGGTTCTGTGCAGGTAAGGTTGAGCGATCTGGATCAGAATTCTGTTCCCGATCTTCTTTAGGCGGGATTGGAACCTGCTCGTGATTGTGAAATTTACTTGATCGCCGATCGGGATCTGATCTTTTCCGATCCTGATCGCTCAACCCTATATATAACATGGAGAAGATGGCTCTTCTTTAAGTAAAGCTAATGCAAACCTCCATTGCAGTCCATATAGGATATACAGCATTCCCTTAAAAGAGTGCATACAACTTTCTTTTTTAAAGTCATTGCTGAAAAATGTTCTTAACTGTCCTGCTCCGCCATAATTGCCGAGAATTACCTTCATTTTACTTTATGCATCAAAAGGGAAGGATTTTGTCAGACACGAGGATAGCATGCTGAAAATACATTCTTTTGAATTTCGAAGTACAGTAAAAAAAAAAAAAAAAAAAAAAAAAAATTATGTGGGACATTTTAAAATTCCATCTGTCACCTTTCCTTGAGATGGCCCTGTTGCCATGCCGACAGAATGAATCATAAGAATATGGAGATCGTTTTCCAGGGCCCGTCGTTGGAGGACTGACAGGTAAAATTAGCCAACGACTACTGAAATTAGGTAAATCACATTCTGCAATTATCTCTACATAGTTATCCGGTGTAATGACTGACTTTGTAAAGTCATTAAAAGGAACTGAATTTACCTGAATGTCAGTAACTCTAACACATTCTCCCGTACATAGGAATTGTGGCAAAATGTCTGAGGAACAGCCCATACTTTTACAACAGTACTAGAGATGAGCGAGTAGTATTCGATCGAATACCTCGCCGCCATAGGAATGCGTGTAAGCGGCCAAACACCAAGGGATTAAACGCATGAAATGCTCGATGCACTTAACCCCTTGGTGTTCGGCCGATTACATGAATACTTATGGTGGCGAGGTATTCGATCGAATACTACTCGCTCATCTCTAAACACTACTTTTCTTCTTTCCTGTGTAAGCGTCGCTCGATTTACGTCAACTCTGTCATTATTTTTTTCCCACATTTTTCAAATCTTGGAGAAACCCTTTAAACCCAAGTTTATTATACAGCTGTTAACTAACATTAGTGGCCAGTACTGGTGGAAACTTAACCATTTAACCACAAACTTGACTGCAGTACCTAAGCAGTTTTACAGAGGGCGGGGGAACAGGAAGTGCCAGTGGGTCACCATGGCAGCTTTGGTCTAACACTGGTCACTAGTGGCAGGGCCTAATAGGTTCCCTAGTGAAACGCTGACAGGTATAATACATTGCTATAGGAAAGTATTGCTATGTATCATATAATTGATTACAGGTAGAGTTGAGCGATCAGGATCAGAAAAGATCAGATTCCAATTGGCGTAAAATCAGAATTCCGATCCTGATCTTTTCCGGCACGATTGAGGTCAGAGGTTATCTCAAGATCGGTTCAACCCTATTCATGTATATATCATGAATACGGTAGAGCAATCGGGAAAGATTGGATCCCGATTGGCGATCGAGTAAATTTCACGATCGGGATTGGCTGGAAAATGATCGGAAATCGGATTTAAAAAAATAAATAAATAAAATTCTGAAATCTCAAGATCAGCTCAACCCTAACTACAGGCTCACATGTAAGTTCCCTACGTATTCTGTGTACAAAAGTAGTAAGTAGTGATGAGCGAGTAGTATTCGATCGAATACCTCGCTGGCATAGGAATGCGTGTAATCGGCTCGGCTGAACACCAAGGAGTTAAACGCATCGAATATTCAAAGCATTTAACCCCTTGGTGTTAAGTCGATTGCACGCATTCCTATGCCGGCGAGGTATTCGATCGAATACTACTACAGAAAAGTAATATCGTTTTACACTACATGGTGAACAGCATAAAATCTGCAAAATCTGGTGAAATTTCTTTTTGTGACAACTCATCCAGCTCAAAAACCAAACCAGTCTATAGCTTTCATTTGCTATCCGTACTCTTTCCTACACCATATAGTTCTCTTTCCATTAGGTAACAAGGATCATGTTACTTTTCTATATCTATCAATTGAGACCTTCCATAACTTTTTATACAGTTTGCACTCTTTGTATTGCCATCTTGTCTAGTACTATGTACGTATTCTGCTTATGAGCTTCAGTATATTGAGTGGTAACAATAGGATATAAAGCTCTTGAGTGATCGCAGGTGCATGAAAATAAGTCATTTTCCATCTCATGAACTTGGAAATCTTCCGATTTTTTTTCTAGCAGGATTTATTCAGGTTGTACTGCCCATGACCTAGATATAGTGCACCGGCAGGCGCTGCCTATCAGTCACATCTCAGGCAGCAGGAGCTGAAAGCGTTGGGAGAGATTAGCATAATACTTAACTGTCTTCATCTATTGCCAGCAGGACCTCATTGAGGCTTTGCAGGATCTGCTTCTCATCCTCACCATCCACTCCACAAAGTTTGAGGCACTCCAAATGCTGGCACAGACTCTCAGCATGGCAAACAGAAGCCCCTTCAGAAACAGTTGGCTTTATAAGTTCCTCGGGCACTAAAATGAAGAGTTAAAGTCATTAAAACAAGCTCTTAGTAAATATCTACATCCTGGATGAAGAAACATTAATTAGAAAGCAATTTCCCAATTTCCTTAATTCTGAGCTCTCACTTGTCTACGCAGCTTGAACGCAGTTACTCACTTTGGCATTTCTTGCAGGTTTTAAGATCTTTCTTAAAACTTTTAAAACAACCATCTCTAGTAGGTTTTCTGCCTTCGACGTTCAGTTTTGCTACATGTGTCTAGTAGAAGCGAAAATGTTCCCCAAATGGAGTGAACCGAGACAAACTGCGCACATTTTGGGGTCCTGGACTGTTGCCAAGTACATGGGCGTTAGAGATGAGCGAGTAGTATTCAATCGAGTAGGTATTTGATCGAATACTACAGTACATGAAATACTCGAACTCGGTCGAATACCACGCGGTAAATGCAGTAAAAATTCGATTCCCAAAAACAAAAAAACGTATACAGTAGAGATGAGCGCGTGGTGAAATATTCGAAAATTCAAAATTCGATTCGAGTAGACCTCAATATTCGACTACTCGATCGAATACTACTTGCTCATCTCTAGTGGACATCTATCTCCTATGACTGCCAGCAATGTGAAGGAGAAACTGCAACAAGTACTCATTTTCCCTGCAGCGCCTCCACAGGGCACATGATAGATTGCATGGTGCTCATTGAACTCAGTATGTGGTCTATATACCTACTAGCTCAGAAAATACTGTGAGTATTCGAAAATATTTTATAAAACTAGATGACTTTAGAAATCATTATTTACTATATACCGTATTTTTCGGATTATAAGACACCCCCCCCCCCCAAATTTGGGTGGAAAAACAGGGGTGCATCTTATAGTCCGAATGTGGAATACAAGAGAGCAGCGGAAGAGCAGAATTACAGCATCGCCATGCTCCTGCCGCCGCTGCTTTCCTGCAACGGCCGGAGCGTGGTGATACTGTGAGCCTCAGCAGCTAAAACCTTCTCCAACATCCACTGTTCTATTACAGCAGATGCAGAGTTTGTAAAGCTAATGGCGGCCTCTGTACTTCAGAGCGGTCACAATAGCAACCAGATCTCCGTGTCTCCGCTGTAACGTACAGCAGAGACACCGGAGCTAATGCCCACGATCAGTGTGTTCTCTGAGCATGGGCATTAATACTTAAAGTCCCCCCAGTTGAAAAGTTGAAAAATCTCAGTTTTCCCTCCCATACCTGAAAACGGAGACCTCGTATGCAGTGTAAGGAACCCCCTAACTAATAACTAAGAAAAACCAAGGTGCAGTGCAGTATAGATATAATAGGATGACATATCCTTGTCTGGTGAAGAAACATGAAATATATAAAGTTTAATTTACATAAAATTGGAAAACTTTAATTAATGGAGGATGATCAAATGTACAACGTAAAGTGCACAATATATTTTCTAGAGACAGATTAATATTTGGGTAGTACAAGTGGATTACGTGCAGCTTTTATATGTACTTTTTCAGCTCAGTGAGACTCAAAATCTGGAGGAACAATCCTATTATCATTTTAGCAAAGCTTCAGACTTGAAATGCAAATAAATAAAACTTTAAGTGCACTGTGTCACCACAAACTGACCTATATCTAATCCCATAATGGTATAGGACGGACATATTCATCACGAGGAAGGGGCAGATAATGCTCCATAACTAATTGGTTGGTCATAGTAATAATGCGGGCACTGCCATTATATCCACACAATACCAGAAGGCGCCTGGGTGACCAAGTTTTCATGTTAAACATGGTTGTTTAAGAATTTGTAATGCCTTTTAAAAAATTTCCATATCACTAAACATATTTAAAAAAAACTAAAACCTTCAATTTTCACTTTGGCCTAGTAATAGACTGACACTTTCTATTTCTGCAGTTTTTCTTTGTAGAAGTCACCTCATTTACATCAGAGACAAGACGGGATTACTATGGAAGAGAACAGCTCTATAAGTAACATCACTGCTTCTTTATTCCATCCACTATTGGTAATAAATAGAGAGGAGAGAGTAGTAAAATATTCGAGGTTCGATATTCGTTTCGAGTAGAGCCTCGATATTCGACTACTTGATCGAATATCGAATCCCGTTATAGTCTATGGGAAAAAATGCTCATTTCAGGGGAAACCACTATTCGACTAAAGTAGAGTCACCAAGTCCACGAGTAGCAGGAGGAGAGAGTTTAGGAGGAGCGCTGTGCAGTTGAAGCGCATGGACCCCATAGACTATGGGCCGGTTCACATTAGTGCTTACCTGCCATCCGGAAGGAGTCCGCAGGAGGACCCCCCCCCAAACAGAATATCAGCGCAACTGCAAGTGCTGGATAGTTAAGCACACAGGCCCCATAGCATATAATGGGCTCCATGTGCTTGCCGCGCTCTGCCCGCATGAATCATTCGTGCGGGCAGTGCGCTTCAAGCACATGGAGCCCATTATATGCTATGGGGTCCGTGTGCTTAACTGTCCAGTGCTTGCAGTTGCTTGATATTCCGTTTGAGGTGTCCTCCTGTGGACTCCTTCTGGACGGGAGGCAAGCACTAATGTGAACCGGCCCTTACTCGTCCGGCAGAACCAGCATTGATTGGCCAAATGCTATACACTGTATAGCATTCGGCCAATCAACGCTGGTTCGAATAGCGAGTGGTATTCGATCGAATACGAGTACTTCGAACACCGTAGTATTCTATCGAATATCTACTCGATCGAATACTACTCGCTCATCTCCAGTAATAAATTATGTCACGGTTTATCTACCCCCGCATGCCTAGATCCTATAGATCTTAAGATGGCTGCCTGTGGTTGGTGTTGGTGCCTGTGACAATGAGACTGTTAAGCATATCACTATATGATGTTCGGGCTCGGACAAAATGGTAGCCAGAACCCACCATGATTGTACAAAAATGCAATAAAAATACAATTAAAAAAAAAAAAAAAGGAAAAAAAGATTATTTTTTTTTTTAATAAGGAAAAAAGATCATTCATTCATTCTGATATTAGCTTGCAGTTGGTACTCCTATAACATCATGCGATATTCAGCTCATCCTCATATCGTCCAGGGCCCATGGTAGTCTTATTCGGCCGCTGAAACTTGCACTTGGTTCACATAAAGCAGGTTTACCATACTTTTCATTATATTCTCAAGACCATGATTGTATCCAGAAGAAGAGGAGAAAACAAAGGTTTCCTTTTTATCTATCTATTGGCTCAATCTACAGGATTTACTTCCTTTACTTTATTTGTACTATTAACATTATTTATTCTACTACAAGCCGTATTATACATTCAGTTATGCAGCTATTCACATTAGGGCTAATGTGTAAAACGGCAACCCAACATTTTGTAGGGAGAAATGCCCCGGCTTTAACCAACTTGGATCCTCCAATCTACCTTCTCAGGATGATTTACAGCAAAGTTATACCACCGGTCTATGATTTAGGATATGAAAGCTGTGGGCTTGGTGAAGCCTATTATTTATAGTACAATTCTTGCAGGACATAGGCACGCTTTGCCATTTGACTCTACAACACAGATTTGAAGATTTGTGGCTGATAATAATGCAGATGTAGCAGTGTGTCATTTACAATGGAGCATTGTGCAGGGTTAACAAACATAAAACAATGCAGGTGCTTCGCCGCGTCTCTGAGGATACATCAGCAGAATCACACCATATGCACAATGACATGCAAAAGTCCTTGAAAAGGTTCCATCTGTTTTGTTGTAGGCTCCGTTATGTAATTGTACCAAATGCAGGATAAAAAAAAAAAAAGCTTTCTGTATGAATCCTGCGCTACGTAGTCTTGTTTCGGGATCTTTTTATCGCTGTTAGGGTGAATTCACACTGAGTAAACGCTAGCTTATTCTGAACGTAAAACACGTTCAGAATAAGCGGCGTCTAAAGCAGCTCCATTCATTTCTATGGGAGCGGGGATACGAGCGCTCCCCATAGAAATGAATGGGCTGCTTCTTTCACTCCGTGCAGTCCCATTGAAGTGAATGGGGAGTGCCGGCGTATACGGCAAGCTCTGCTCATGCCGGAGCGTACACGCCGGCACTCCCCATTCACTTCAATGGGACTGCACGGAGAGAAAGAAGCAGCCCATTCATTTCTATGGGGAGCGCTCGTATCCCCGCTCCCATAGAAATGAATGGAGCTGCTTTAGACGCCGCTTATTCTGAACGTGTTTTACGTTCAGAATAAGCTAGCGTTTACTCAGTGTGAATTCACCCTTACTGTGTATGACTTGTTTCATGTTGGTGACAATGCACATCATATGAGTTTAAGTAATATTAGGTTTAAAGGTGCCAAGACACCTTCAAGACGCACATGGGCGGTCACTTTGCAAACCCATTCAACTGACTGCCGGGTTTCCATCTCCTGTCCAGTTTCTCGGGGCAGAAGACGGAAATCTGGCAGATTGGCTAAAGCGTTGACCGGGCGCTGGTGTGATCTCGCCCCTTACTAATGTACCTTTGTTATTGTAGCTGAATCTGACCTTTTGCCAAAAGGTCGATTTCAAAAATATACAAATGTGGAAAGTGGCAACTGTGTTACAGAGCTGACACTTATTGCCAACAGCCCTGATTGATCATAGTAACAATTGTAGCCTTATAACCACTATAATGCATTGGTCTATCGTGAACGTTGCGCTGAGTCATTAGTTTATATAGAGGCCGCCATTAAACCAATCATTGCCCCCAAGACGTCACAAAAGGGCACCATCTTGTTGTCATGGCAGCTTAAAAATTTTTTTTATTAGATTATAAAAAACAAACAAACAAACCCAATCCTACCCGCAAAAAAAATAAATAAAATAAAATAAAATAAAAAATAGAATAAAAATTGTATGTTCCCTATAATAAAATCAATAAAAGCTGAAGCTGTACCTGCATGAAAATGGGTTATGGGTGGCAGGATATGTCACCCCAAATTACATTTTGAATTCCAAGTCTTTCAGTTTTATTTTTCATAATAAAGCGTGAAAACAACAATATACGTTTGGTATCGCAATAATCATGCTCGCCTGCAGAATAAAGTTTGCATGTCATTTTTACTGCACAGCCAGCACTGTAGACAATGGTAGAATTTTTACCCATTCTAAGGGCGGGTTCACACCTGCTCCCGGTCTCCGCTTTGTGGGTTTCCGTCTTCTGCCTGAGAAACTGGATAGGAGACGGAAACCGGCAGTCAGTGTCCGCCCGTGATCTTCTGATCTCCGTGGTGAAACAGTTTTTTTGGTTTTTTTTTAACCGGACACAAAGTTCTGCATGTCTGACAACCCCCCCCCCCCAAAAAAAAAAAACAAAAAAAAAAAAAAACCCCAAAACATAGAGACATGAATCTGGGGGCAGAGATGCAGGGGACATGAATCTGGGGGCAGAGATGGAGGGGACATGAATCTGGGGGCAGAGATGGAGGGGACATGAATCTGGGGGCAGAGATGGAGGGGACATGAATCTGGGGGCAGAGATGGAGGGGACATGAATCTGGGGGCAGAGATGGAGGGGACATGAATCTGGGGGCAGAGATGGAGGGGACATGAATCTGGGGGCAGAGATGGGGGACATGAATCTGGGGGCATATATGGAGGGGACATGAAACTGGGGGCAGATGAAGGGTGTATATGAAACTGGGGGAGAGCTAGAGGGGGGGGCATATAATTTACTGGTGACTGTAGGAGGATTATACTGTGTGCGGGCACATGAAAAATTAATGAGAATGGACAGAGTCAACACAAAAGTGGGCGGGGCTAAATTTAACGCAGTGCGCTACGCACGCCGCACATTTTGTCCCTCTTTCGGTTCTTCAAAAGTTGGGATGTATGCAGTAGGGACAATGCTGCATGTGCTCCCTGTCCACTGGCAGAATGGCTGATCTAAATGGGGTTCGGATATTGGACCTTGACAGATTGCATGCTGATAACCTATCCTCTGGGTAGGTCTTTAGTATGAAAAATCATTTTTGATCTGGAACACCCCTTTAAATATCAGAATGGATGGGAACGTAGACCTGCATAAAGCATATACAGACTAATAATGAAGCCGTTTTTTAATATGGATCCATCCTATAAGCATGGAAGATTATCTCCTATACTCCTCCATGCAGCAGTTCTACTTTCCGGTCTCATTTTCTTCTTCATCCCGGCAGTATATTTAGTGCTGCACAGCCGTGATTAATTTCTTCAGAGTTTATGGAATTTTATTCCTAAAGAATTATTTTATGCTGCCAAGCAATCAAGTGGGGAACTATTATGGAAATGGCAGCCGTGCTTTTCTGTAGGGCTGAATGGAGCCTGATTATTAGCTGGTTCCATTCTCTCCATGAGCCGGCATCTGCATAAGCTTTATGAATGAGCTGACCATAGAGAATAAGAAAAGGTTCCTCTACAATAAGGGGGCGTTCACACTACCGTCGGTGTCCGACATGTAGTGTCCGCTCCTAGTGTCCGCTCAAAATCTGTCACGAACACTAGGAGCGGACACTAGATGTGTCCGTGACACCTGTCATTCACTTTAATGGGCATCGGGTGCGTTCTTTTGCACTCCGTGCCCGTTCTTCTCTGTCCGCAAGAGAAGATGTCCGACTTCTCAAGCGGACAGAGGAACCCTGCATGCAGGGTTTTTGAGCGGACACTACATGTCGGACACCGACGGTAGTGTGAACGCTCCCTAAGTGAGGTTTAGTCGGACTCCCATCCTTTCGAGAGCCGAGCTAGCCGTCCTATTCCAGGCCCTTTGAACTCTACCAACCTATTTCTGTTTCTTTAAAGTGGAGATTTGCTGTCTGATCGCATCCATCAAAGCAATAAAGTAGAACTTGTCCCCGTCTAAGCGACTGCTGGTAACTCTTCAAATAAGGCGGTTACTTTGTGGTTTTCTAATAGACACTGAACATTTACATGTCGGCCGGGGAGTCACTTGGTAACCGCATAGCCTGAAATTGAACGAGCTTTTACTGTCAGACCGCATGAGAAATAGAGCCATCATTCGGGTTTTTTTATGAACTTGTTTACTATGGAGAAAATGATGGCTTGAATGACAATAAATGACATGTACAGTAAGTAAGGGCTTGTCCGGTCAGCCATATATAAACATGCGGTATATTTGTGTTACACGTATGTGGCACCGCTATACTTATTTTGTTTCTATGCATTAAGAATGTATGAAATGCTATCGTATCCCAGATATTTCTGAATTAAGTAGTTAACCCCTTCATGACCAAACAAACAAAATTGTATTTGCCAATTTTGGCCACGTATCATAACGTTCATTTGTTTGGCCACAACGTGTCTTTTTTGTAACGTAACAATTCCATTTGCATGCGGTACCTTGGTTTCTACATAATGTACAGTGCTATATAGTTCTGTCATACTGTAGTTTGGGCAAATGGCTGGTTGGTCAGGGTGGTGAAAGATGGACCTCCGCTAATCTACAATTTAGGACCTATACTAAGGCTGGTCTTACACGGCCATAATGTAAGTCTGCAAATGGTCCGCAATTGAGGGTTTTCATTGCGGACACATTATATTCAATGCGGCCTCTTACACCACCGGATATTTTATCCGTGGTGTGCCGGGCCACAATTTATAGAGCAGGTCCGTAATGGCCATGAATTGCGGCACTGTACAGACTCGCCCATAGAACTCTATGGGCGAGTGCGGCAGAACACGGACATCTGCGGTGTCTATGTTGCCAATCAGCAACCAGTGTTGCTCATCAGCAACTTGCGGACCGTACAATCAATATGGTCGTGTAAGACCAGCCTAAAGAAAGGTCATCCATTGTAAAGTCGAGGACGACCTCATTAATATTTTTTGCTCTTGAAGATACCGGCTATTATAAGATGGGCCGCGCTAATGGGATTTTGAAATACAGGTTGTTATAAAGTCCTTTGGTAATTTTGGGAGAGGGCGTAGTCAAGTATTGGATCACCGGCTACATAGGGCAGCATCTTCGGTCCCTCAACACTCCGGGCGAAAAAGTATAGGAAATGTAACTGGGGGATATACCCTCAGATAGAACAACCTACTTTGCGCTCCTTGCGGTGGACTGAGATACTGATATTGGTATTGTTGTACAGTGGTTTATTAAAGATAACGCGTTTTGGGGTTTACTAGTACTTCACATGTACCACCCCTTCATGAGTTCTCTGTTATCCTGCCTTCAACTTTGAAGATCTGATGAAGGGGTGGTACATGTGAAGTACTAGTAAACCCCGAAACTCGTTACATTTCCTATTTTTTGCTCTTGAGGAATCAATGAATAATATAAGATAAGAAATCCTTTAATACTCCCACCATGGGGAAATTCAGTGCGTTACAGCAGAATCAATGTCCTTGAGGAATCTTGTGTCTGCTAAGCAATGCACCATTTTACCTGCAAAAATTACTGGTATGACAGGCAAACAGCAACACTACCAGGGAAGTGTGGACAGTGTTGGACTGACCTCCCCGGGAACAACTAGAGGAAATGATTCTGGGGTTCAGGGGTGTAATAAGTAACAACACGAGTTGATTCGAAAACTTAGTTTTGAATACCTCGCTGCCATAGGAATGAATGGAAGTGGCTGAACAGCAAGGGGTTAAGTGGCCCATTCATTCCTATGGAGCAAGATATTTGAAACTATAGTTTTAAATACTATTCGCTCATCACTAGTAACCACTAGGCCTTGTAGCAAAACTTGTAATGGTTCCGCAGACATCCATGACCATCATTACCCAAACCATGTTTCCCAGACTGAACAATGCCACGTTAAAACGTCTCCCCAAGAATTTACCCTGATGGCATTGCCCTATGATTGGGATCAGTGGTGCCAGACTGCTGTAACCCCCTACCATTATGAAGCAGAAGAGACTCCTTAGTAGGGATAACTTCCACGTTGCGCAGTTTTATATTTTATTATTGTGTATTTGACATGAAATCAATTTCAATTGAAAGAAAAATTGTCATTTATCTGCAATAGTATTTCTCCAAATCGGTTGACTTGTAAATCTTAAAGAATAATGTTACCGAAGTAAAAACTAGTAGCAGCTGCTTTAAAGACTCTTCTGATATATAGGGTTCTAAAAATTACCCGCAAATGCAATATAATATCATAATATACTCTAGCAGTCATGTATTTATTTTTGCTGCATTATTTCTACTGCGGTGTAATTCTATCCCTCCATCTAATATTTATACGCCTGTCAGGCCTGTGTTTTAATCTCATGTTCTCCTTCTTACAGTAAAAAAGGCTGGAGCAGAGATATTACTCATTTTCATTGCCTGTACATCTGTATCCTCCATAAATGTGCGCCTAGGATTGAGCAAATTATGGAAAAGCTCAAATCCCAAAATGCTTTCAATGCAAAAAAAATCCGCTTTACGTTGTGGATGTCTTAAAAATAAAAAGCGGGTGTTTTTCCTTAATCTTTGCAGAAGGTCAGCCCTGCAGTGTGCTATAAATCACTAGCACTATTAGATGTGCCTTTGCTATGAATAGAGTCACTATGGGAATACACTTTGTAAGATATGGCCTAAGATATGGCATTTAAGGTGACCAGAATGTGAGAATACAAAAGACGTGGAAGAGATTATTAAAGCCCAGATAAGGAGTACCCTTAGGGGCAAGATTTGGGTGACTTCTTATAAAATACTGTGTCGTTTTCAGAAAATTAGAAATATCTGGCCTCGTGGTCTGAAAGAAACATGACAGCTCAAAGTATTTGTACGAGTAAACTTCACTGTACGAAATAAGATCAATTGAACGAGAAATAATATGAATCCCCAGAGCCCCGAGCTGGCACTTTATTGTAGTAGTTTCAACTTTCAGATAAAGGGAATCAAGTATACAGTAATGCATCAGCTTTGGCATTGGGTTCCTTGGACCCACCCAAAAAAAATAGCTTTGAAAGTCCACCATCCATGAGTAGGGTTGAGCGATCGGGATCGGAAAAGATCGGATTCCAATCGAGTAAATTTCACAATCGTGATCGGAATTCCGATCCCGTTCTTTTCTGGCGGGATCGAGGTCAGAGGTTATCTTAAGATTGGCTCAACCCCATTCATGTATATATCATTAATAGGGTTGAGCGATCAGGAAAGATCGGATCCTGATCGAGCAAATTTCACGATCGGGATCGGCTGGAAAATGATCGGAAATCGGATTTTAAAATCGATCCTGAAATCTCAAGATCGGCTCAACCCTATCCATGAGCCAAGTGTGCACATGTTCTGAATTTGGAAAGGAGACTAAGCTGCTGCCAGACATCTCTGGTGGTGACTTATCTCCTGGGAAAATGAAGAATTTGGACTCATACTCTTAAGATAGTCACCCAGTTCCAAAGAAATTGAAGCTCTTGGATAACGTTGCTTATTATGTGTATGGGCACCTTTACCGTGTGCAGGGTCTAGTTTCTCATAGGTGTATTTCCACATCAGGTATTTATGGTATAATTTCTAGACCCTTCCCCTGTCTTCAAAATAGAGGTCCACTGACCCCATTTCATGCCTGTATGTAGGAGATACATGGCTGCTCATGCGCCGCTCCTTCTATTACCTTGTACAGAAGTTACAAAAATAGCTGCCTGTTTGCTTCCGCCAGCAGTAAATATACATGTATTCGTGTTCCTTCAGTGCTTAACCCATCATGAACATCTGCTGTACATGTATGGTGGATATCAATACTTTTTAAAGATGGTGTCAAAGATATTACTTTATTTCCCATCTGTTTGCTGCAGACAAATTACCAAACTTGCTCTTCCATCTGCAACAAGATTGAAGGCCTTTTCTTCCCAAACCAGCCATGATATGTTAGTAGTTGTATAGTAATTTCTTTATAATCTGATTCCTGCTTTGGAAGGAGGAGGTTAAAAAGAAAAAAAGGGATCAGCCTGAAACGCGTTGTTCTCGATATACAATCAAGTTTTTGAAGGATTCCTGGGAGAGATTGGATTTGTGCGCACTACCCCCACATTCCTCCCCACCTGATTGGTCCAGTACCCTGAAGGGTCTTTGTATTAGTACAGAAAAAGGGTAGAGAAAGCAGGACAAGGTGGGCTAGGGGTTGATGAAACATAACCTTCTGCCAACTTATCAGTCTCTTGCTCTGATCCTAGGAGGAATTAGAACAGTAGACCAAACTGGAACATTATTGCATTTGAAATTTGCATTGGACATGTTCACATATTACCCAACTATGGGCGTGCATAGAAATCCTTGTTCAATGTATATCTTGATTATCCATGTAAATTGCACCCATAATTGGTGATGCTACAATTAGGCCGGTTGCAGATGACCGCATGTTTCCGGCTGCCCGTGAATTAAAGGCATGGGCAATGCACAGGGCACATGAGTCTGGCAGTTCTTCCGTGGCCCCTTTCATTAAATGAATAGGAGCCACGGAAAGCAAGGGTTGCAAAGTAGGACAGGAATAGGACCTGTTCTATATTTTGCGGCCCAGACTATTGGCCCACACACGTGACCGAGTAATTCAAGGTCATGTAAATAGGCCCATAGAAATTAATAGGTCAGTGTTCTATCAGAGAAGTACATGAATAGAGAACTGATCACAGCCACTGTCGTCTGCAAGAGCCCTTAGGTATAGGTAAATTCTAACAAACAGCAGACTATGCTACATTATATATTCACTAGTTTTAGCATCACCATGGCACCCATTCAGGAGCATAGCTATAGGGGTGCAGAGATAGCATTTGCAAATGTGCCTTGGAGTCTCTGGCAACCCAAGGTCCCTCTACAACAGTGGAAAACAAATTTTGCATTGGGGCCCAGGTGCTTCATGTGTCGTCTCTGGCAATATTATTGGTTTGGGAGGCATTTTGGATCTGAAAGACTCCTTTTCAATGGTGCCATTAGGAAAATGCAATTTATCCTGCAAAACCTCAAAAACAAAAAGCATGCTGTGACGGAAACTGTGAAGTGTATTCCAATGTATGTCAATTAGGGTTGAGCCAATCTTGAGATTTCAGAATCGTTTTTAAAATCCGATTTTCGATCATTTTCCAGCCGATCCAGATTGTGAAATTTGCTTGATCGCCGATCGGGATCTGATCTTTCCTGATCGCTCTACCCCATTAATGATATGTACATGAATAAGATTGAGCCGATCTTGAGATTTCAGGATCATTTTTAAAATCCGATTTTCAATCATTTTCCAGCCGATCCCGATCGTTAAATTTGCTTGATCGCCGATCGGGGTCCGATCTTTCCCGATCCCGATTGCTCAACCCTAATGTCAATAAACCTAAATAATTCTATGATAAAAGCTGGCAGTATTCTAATATTTGTGCATCCTAAATTCCTTTGCTTACCATGATTCTACTATATACATCCCGTTTTACGTGTAAAGGTTCAAAGCCAGTACAGACGTGACATCTGGCATATTAATACAGTCGTATCCGGCACAGACAATCCTCTTTGAGCTAAATGCACCCACATCACCAATCTCTCTTTGGTTCTGATCGTTTGCTGTAATGTATCATTGTAGGTAAAATAAATCAGCTTGGCGCCCAGGCTGTTCTGCTCACGAAGGATTTTCTAGACGGAATACAATTATAGCACGCGCTCAGCTGAGAGAATTACTAGACCTTTACAGGTTTTTATTTTTCAGATGTAAATAAGAATTTTTCACAAACTCGAAGGTTTATTAGAAAACGGCAGACATTTTTACTATACAGGGATGAAGGATTGTTAATGTCCTTTTACATCAGTATTATCATAGTCATTGGATCTGGTCTTATCATCCAACATAGGCAATTGGATATTCTAAATGGCATTTCATACCTCCTATAGGATGCTGTAAAGTTAACCTGTCTCCTGGGAAATGGTTTTTAATCTGTGGGCATGATATTATAAGGCAGCTGAGCAGATTGTTATATAGTTTTAGGTTAGGGCTATACATCGAGTTTGGTCGCGACCAAAATTCGCCAGGGTTACCTTGCCAGTCTTTCACTCAAGTCTTGCAGAAACAGTTATGGAACAGATTCTCATCCACTTCCTATGAGCAGTGTATGTCAGCCAGGTCCCCCCACCATCTAAGAACCTGATAAAGGTAGAATCTGAGGGCAACACGTTGGCTCAGTGGTTAGCACTGCAGCCTTGCAGCACTGGAGTCCTGGGTTCAAATCCCACCAGGAATAACATCTGCAAAGAGTTTGTTTGTTCTCCCCGTGTTTGCGTGGATTTCCTCCCATTCTACAAAGACATACTGAAAGATTTTACCTTTTTTTTTTTTCCTAAGTCACATAATGGTTAATGGTATAATGGTTAGTATTACTTCCCATGTACACACTTTCTTTCAAATATTGCAGTTTGGCTAAAGATTAGGCATGCTTTAAAGAGGACCTTTCATGTCCTCCTGCAGATGCGTTTTCCCGGCTTTCCCGTTCTGTGTCTTGGGGCTGGAGATATTGGTGCCGATGGTGGGCAGAGTCCGATGCCAAAACTGTCAGAAGGGTGTTCCTGACAATCTAGCTGGGCATAGTGGGACAGTCTAGCTCGTCCATAGACTTGTACAGGAGGGGGTACAGTACTCATCCATAGTCCTGAACTGTCAAAGGGGGCGTTCCTTACCGGCCAGGAATGACGTTGAGTGGTGAGGAACGTCCCCTCTGACAGTACAGGACTATGGATGAGTACTGTCAGGAGGGGCCTTCCTCACAGCCCAGCTAGACCGTCAGGAATGCCCTTCTGACATTGGTCAGAGATTGGTGCTGAAACTACCATCACCCACATCTCCAGCCGGGAGCACAGGCCAGGAAAGCTGACAGTGCACTAAATTCGGTGCACTGTTTTTCTAGTGGTCTATAAAACTGCATGTGCTGGAGAAGATGAAAGCCTAGAATTTGTAAAGCTAAAAGCAGTGTGACTATCCGTGCAATTTATCCGCTATCCATAGAATAGGGGATTAGTTAGAGCTTAGTGGGGTCTGTCCGCTGTGGCCAAATGCACAATTTACATGTCATAGACACTTTTACTGTGACAATGTAACTACTGACAACGGCTCTAGGTGCACTAAGTCATATTTTTGCAAAAGAATCCAACAATTTTCTGATATGCTTGTTAGAATTAGAACCCCCAGGGTAACAAAATAGAGAAAAGTTCTATTGTTGACCAAAACCCTTCAACATAGTAAAATGCAAATTTCTGTGAATATTTCCTTCTGAACGATACTCCATTCTTCTGCTCTATACCATGGTGCCTGCAGATTAGGGTTGAGCTGATATTGACTTTTCAGGATCGATTTTGAAATCAGATTTCCAATAATTTTTCATTCGAACCTGATCTCGATCCCAATTCCGATCCCAATGAAAGTCGATGGGATTTTTTTTACTAATCGGAGATCAGATTTTAAAAACAATCCTATTCACTATACAGCATGGAATCTAACAATTGAATGCTTCAATTGTTAGAATCCACGCTGTGTAGTGAATTTTTTTAATCACTAAATAGCCAGAGGATTTTTTATTAATCCTCTGGCTACTTAGTCCCCCCTGGTGTCCACTTACCTGAAGAGATGGCTGGTCCGGTGCCTGGTGTTCTCGTTCTTCTTCGCCTCGCTGCCCCCTGCCTTCCGGGTTAGGAGAGTGTGGGCGGGTACTGGGAGAGGAGACGTCACGTCTCCCCCCCTGTACCCGCCCACACTCTCCTAAGCCACAATCCCCGCCTTCTTCCTAGCTCTTTAACACTAACCTGGGAGGTGGGGGCAGCGAGGCGAAGAAGAACGAGAACACCGGACCAGCCATCTCTGCAGGTAAGTAGCTAGTCTCCCATTAGAATGAATGGACGCAGCCGGCGCGCAGGGGGTTAAGGCTGTGTGCCGGCTGCTTCCATTCATTCCTATGGAACCGCAGCAGAGCCTTCACACTGAGTATATAATACTCAGTGTGAAGGCTAACATTGTTAGCTTTTCCCACAATGCTTGGCCAGTAGCAAAGCATTGTGGGAAATAATCACCAATCTCGATCCAACCTAAAAAGATTGTGTTTGGAATTCAGATCGCGATCGTGAAATTTTCTCAATCGCCGATCGGAATCCGATCTTTTCCGAACACGATCGCTCAACCCTACTGCAGATCAGACTGCAGCCTGCTGGTTACCTTTTAATTAGAGATGAGCGAGTAGTATTCGTTCGACTACCTCACTGCCATAGGAATGCTTGTAAGCGGCTGATCACCAAGGGTTTAAGCGCATTGAAGATTGGATGCACTTAACCCCTTGGTGTTCAGCCGCATACACTCATTCCTATGGCAGCGAGGTATTCGATCGAATACCACTCGCTCATTTACTACTTTTAATGGGATTCATGACAATAAATCTGGTATATAAGTGTAATATGTGAAAGAGCAAAGTCCTCCAATGAAGATGCCGCACTTTCTGCAGTTTTCTGCTCTTGATAGTGGGAGGCAATTCCAAGGTTAGGACGCTCCGCTGTAAACCGATGTGACTATCCATATGTCCTATGTGATTATGTACTTTGTATGAAGAAGCAGACAGCTCGCTACATTTCTTGCGATATAAGAATTTACCTCCTTAGATGATGCGTTTTACTATTGTTATAGCTGTATAGTGAAGGACATGTTTTTATGTTAGGAGATTTGGTATTTCAGCTATTTATATAAGACATTAGCAGTGACCCTGCAAAGAATCAATACAGATACTAAAGAAAATTCTGCATACAAATATGTTTCGGGTTCATGTATTGACGTGCGCTGTACATGATTTGCTATTTTGCTGTGAGCAGCATTGTACAGTACAAGTACTGTATAGATGAGGACTTAGACTGTGTTCAGATATCGCAGACTTTGTCCCCGGAAAGACCCAATGTAATCCCATTTAACCCATTCAGATACATTCTTAGAGTAGGTACAAAGTATAAACACAATTCCATGATTAAATCTATCCATATTTTTTTCTCTCTATTTCTGGGACTCTCTTATGTGGAGAAGACATCGGCTGCAATTTAGGTGCTGACCCTCAACATCCACTAGGGTCAGTCTCATAGAATGCCAGCTAATCTTTCAGCATGTTTTTGGAATTTGGGAGAAATCTAGAATACCCAAAGGACACACAAACAGATTCAACTTTAGGACTCCAGGGCTACCAAGCAACAATATTAACTAGTCATCTACACAAGTCACTTTGCTCCTTGCCAGGGGAAGCAGTGGCTTCTTTAAGATAGGAGAAAGCTCCCTAGAGTGAAAAAATTTCCCAGGTGATGAGGTTGGGAATAGAAGATCTATTCTATAATGTGGCTTTGTTGTAATAAGTAGAATTAGTAACGGACTTGTTTCATCAATCCAATATGTGTCAGAATGTGGCCTCATCTCCTGACAAAGGGGAGATCAGTAACCAGCCATGGTAAACATGGTTGTTTAATAGTTCTTTAGTAGGGTTGAGCGATCAGGATCGGAAAAGATCAAGTAAATTTCACGATCGCAATTCCAATCCCAATCTTTTCCAGCAGAATCAAGGTCGGAGGTTATCTCAAGATTGGCTCAACCCTATTCATGTATTTATCATAAATAGGGTTCGGCATTCGGGAAAGACCGGATCACGATCGGTGATTGAGCAAATTTCACGATCGGCTGGAAAATGATCGGAAATCAGATTTTGAAATCGGTCCACAAATCTCAAGATCGGTTCAACCCTATTCTTTAGTAAATTGTCAGCTAAGTAATAGAAGGACAACACAAATTTACCAAAACTAGAGCTGCTTGTTCTCACAAAGAGAACAATCTGTTATACCATGACCTATCGGTACAACAACCTACATGGATACAAAGTATAGTTTGCAACCAAGATTCAGAGGTTACATTATTTGTATTACCCATCTGTCTTATAATAATAATAATAATAATAATAATAATAATAATAATAATAATAATAATAATAATAATAATAATAAATAAATATTATTATTATTAATAATAATAATTAATATTATATTATAGGATTCCATCCTTAAAAATAATCTGCTTTTGTATTTCCAACAGACTGCAATGGAAGGTCGTACCAGATGTGCAACCATCTCTTCCTGACTTCTCTCCTCCCCATCCTCTTTGCCTATGGACCCTAATGACTGCTGGGGGTTCCAATGCTTGGACTCTGATTAAATGTCCCTGCAAGATCCTATAAATAAGTTCAGTAACAATGCCCCCATAATGCAACTCAACACTTGATTCTTATTGCAGTCTTTTAGTTTGCTTTAAAAAATCATTATATATTGTAGATAGGTAAATTGTCACAATGGCATGGGACACATTTCACCATAATTGGAATTTTATAGTCTGAGTTATTTTTCATTCTGCCTCTTACCTAAAAAAAATCAACAAAAAAAAAAAACTGTTTTCATTGTTCTAATGTCTCAAAATAAGGAAAATCCTTTGTTTTCCCCGGTTCTCTTAAGATGCAATTAAAGGAGTGTGTCCTGGGTCTCTTCCAGTCCTAAGACTCTGCCATCCTAAATTTAGCTTGTGCAAAGTGTCAGTGGTGGAAAACCTAATTAGAATTCACAGCCGAGGAGCCACAAATTTAATCTGTCTGACAGCTCCTGCAAGGTTTTTGTGCAGTGAAGTGAATGAGGTACAGTGAAATAGAAAAATTAGCAGGAAAAAAACTGATTTAGAATCTAAATCCTCAGACTACCGTGTACTATAGGAAGCATTTTATATCTGCACTAACACAACTAAAACCCTACACACCGTCATAGCCATCCAGATATTGTTATGTTGGATATCGCCAAGTGGTGAATAGCTGAAATTCCGACATACTGTATGTTGAAGTACGTTCCTGCTAGGGTTGAGCGATCGTGAAATTTGCTCGATCACCGTTCAGGATCCGATCTTTCCCGATCGGGATTGGCTGGAAAAGGATCGAAAATTGGATTTTAAAAACGATCCTGAAATCTCAAGATCGGCTCAACTCTAGTTCCTGTATCTTGAACTGTTTCACTGGCAGAAGGTTAGTACTCACAGTAGGGGAGAACATTTTGGTTGTCAGTTTAGGTTACTACAGATGTGTAATTCATTACCTTACTTCTAGGTTTGAGATATCCTGAGATGACATGAGTGACAATGGAGGACCATTTTCAGAGCTGGTAGTCATCTCTACCACCAACACCATAAGTGTTATATTTTTACCACAACTGGGCTGTTGCAATCTTTGTTTGTTCCGTCAACACTGTCAATCAATTTTGGATATCACAAACCAATAGAAAATCTAAGGAAGGACACGTTTAATCTTTGAGGGTCTCAAAGTAGCAGAATAATAACATTCATATGTTTTCTATTTCCAGAACCAAAAATTCAATGTATGTCCAAACCAAATTCAACTTCTATCCACAACTCAAGACGAAATAGACCCAACATGCCAATTGCAATTCTGGGTGATAATAGTCTTCAATCTCACAGAGGTACCTACTAAGCTGAAGGAGGGCCACTCTACTTTGCCTTTATGTCCAGGTCTTGGTCTAAGTATGTTGTCAGCTATTGGATTTTTTTGTCCCATAAATGAGTAGTGGAAACATAACATGAAACTCTTGCCTCCCCCATTTACCTTGTGCCAGCAGACCACTACACGTACCAGATTTCCGGCTGTTACTTTTGCACCTTCTAACTTTCTTAATTTCTAATGGAACATGGACAATAAAATGTATAAAGTGGTTTTTCTAGAAGGATCTGACCAATTCCCTTTCTTATCCATTTGTCTTTGAGGCCAAAATGAAGAATGCATTAAACAAAACAAGGACCACCATAAGTTCTTTATATGTCGTCTCCCTTTATGATTCATCACTGGCATCACTAAATCTGAACATGAAGACACATCCTAACTAGATCGATTTCAAAATTCGATTTCCGATCATTTTCCAGCTGATCCCGAACGCGAAATTTGCTCAATTACCGATCAGCATCCGATCTTTCCTGATCCCGATCGCTCAACCCTATTCATGATATATACATGAATAGGATTGAGCCGATATTGAGATAACCTCTGACCTCGATCCCACTGGAAAAGATCAGGATTGGAATTCCGAACACGATCGTGAAATTTACTCGTTCACCGATCGGAATCTGATCTTTTCCGAACCTGATCGCTTAACCTTAATCCTAAAAAGACTCAGCACTGCAAATATATCCTACAGTATCTTATTCATACAAATTTTTCTTATTACCAATTAACATGAACATTGGAAAGTAATGGTAAACTCAACCTGTTTATTGCCATGCTACGATCGCCATGATATGCCTTGGATACAATGTTTGACCGCCATGGTTCTGATATATTTAGTTTACCAAGGATAGTGCATAGATGTTGTAAAAAACCAAGTCTATAGTAACTAGAATTAGTTAGGATTACTAGAACTAGTAGGGTTGAGCCGATCTTGAGATTTCAAGATCGATTTTAAAATCCGATTTCCGATCATTTTCCAGCCGATCTCGATCCTGATCGCGATGGTGAAACTTGCCGATCGGCATCCGATCCTTTCCGAACCCGATCCTCAACCCTAGTCAATGCTTCTCTATGGGAAAAGTCACATTTAGGGTTGAGCCGATCTTGAGAAAACCTCCGATCTTGATCCCGCTGGAAAAGATCGGGTCGGAATTCCGATCGCGATTGTGAAATTTACTCAATCGCCAATCGAAATCCGATCTTTTCCGATCCCGATCACTCAACCCTAGTTACTAGTAATAACATCAGCCAAACTTCTGATTTTGGCAAGACACACTGGCTATCTTATATGTAAAAGGAGCTGCTGATCCTTTCCCTGACTTGGAGGGAAAGAAGGACTATGCAAGATGAATAGCTATTCCCAACACTTTGTTGTTAGGGGGCAACTTAATTCCCTCTCCCATGGAGATCACATACACACTTGACTGAACCGAGGATGCATGGGTAAGATGGGTTTGGGAGAGCTCTGTTGTCCAAAACACAAATCCTGAAGACGTATAGGTTCTTTTAGGGTGCACTTGGGCACATGGCGACAATGTTTGAAAATACATAGAAGGGATATTACTGATAGTGAGGACAAGGATAAGCCATCCATGCAATGAACTGTGTCATGAATAAGAAGAAATGAAAAGGGAACAGTAAGTAATGGTTAAAGAATATCTATATTATACATTATAGCTTAAGACGTTTCAGTCTAAGAAACCCCATTGTAAGCCCGATATAAATCAGTTAAAGCCACTGGTATGCATTTATTCGAACAAGCTGTCAAACAAAATGCTCACCCGGGAAACACAACAAATATTACAACATCCATCATTTCACAAATCAATAATTATTAATAATGTTTACTTGACGTACGCTCGGCTCGCACAGCTATGAATGCAGAATTTGCACTGGTCTGCCTACTTGGCAGTTTATGTACTGGGCTTGTGATTTGATGAAGTCTATGTAACTTCTCCTGAAACTGCTGAGATCCAGAGAAAGAAAGATAAATGTGTTTTTATCTGGTATTTAAAACCGCTTCATCCACTTTGTGCCGTATACTGTTAGCTTTGGAGATATAGTAAAGGCTTAATATAAAACATTATTGCTTTCCAAATGCTTCAGTTGAGTGACAAGTAGAAGATAAAGACTTGAGTGAAGCATTGATCATACATGTAAGGCCCGGTTGAAGTTCGCTTGAGGACTCCCCCTGAACGGAATACCGAACTCACTGAGAAGTGGTGAGCAATGAAAGCACACGGATCCCATAGACTATAATGGGGTCCGTGTTTTCCATGCGGTGTCCGCACAGAACATGCAGAGAGAAAAATACTTCATGAACTACTTTCCTCTCCGCATGACTCGTCCAGACACCGCGCGGAAAACACACACGGACCCCATTATAGTCTATGGACTCTGTGTGCTTTCATTGCTCACCACTTCTCAATCCATTAGTCCCCAAGCAGACTCCCCCAAATGGAATACCAAATGCAGATGTGAACCAAGCCTTAGATTAAGGACAACCCAACCTGCCAACCATCTGATGTGTATGTGGGCTTCCCAATGCCAGATATTGAGGGAGAAAAGGATCAAGCTTAATTATTTTGTACTTGAGGCAGATAAGTTGTCCCCAAAGGAGTCTGGCAGGGGCTTCCTCCCCTCTCCATTCAAAACTTGGGGGCATATCGTTATATCAACGGCATGATAATAAACAAACTGAGTTTACCTATACTTTCCCAATGTTCATAAAGTCTTTTAGTAATAAGAAACATATGCACAAATGGCAACAGGAAATAAAAATGCCCCATTCTGATGCCACAAAGTTCCATTATGATGTCACAATGTCCCATTGTTATTGAATTCCATTGTAATATTACAATGCGCCATTGTAATGTCACAGAGTTGTGTTGTTCCGCATTGTTTCTAGTACAAACCAGTGGTGGATCACTGCAATCACGATGTCAATAAGTAGGTAGGACCACACTGGACCCCCAGGAATTAAGATGAAAAAAAATATGACAAGTTATACCGAATCTTTTCCTACAAAACTTTATATCAATGTGCTTAGCCCCTTCTGTTCTGTAACTCTTTAAAATGGAGCTTCACATTTATTTGGCTAAGGAAAGGAATTAGTCAGACACTTACATAAAAACAACCACACACGGCACTTTATTGTGCATGGTCCATTACAAATGTAAGTTAAAGAGGACCTTTCACCTCCTGGGGCACATGCGGTGTAATACAGCTCTAGAAAGTCGATTCGGAATTCGGATTCGAATTCGGTGAACAGCCATTGGTCCCGGTACCGTAGCTCTTCACTGTCAGAAGGGTGTTTCTGACAGTCAGTCAGGAACGCTCTTCCCCACAGTAGCGTCTATTGTGCTGTACTGTGAGAGGAGGCGTCGCTTACCGCCCAGTGTTACTCACCGCTGTCACAGTACAGCGCTATAGGCGCTACTGTGAGGAAGGGTGTTCCTGACTGACTGTTAGAAACACTTTTCTGACGGTGAAGAACTACAATACTGGCACAAATAGCTCTATCCCAGTCACATGGATCATAGGAATCTATAGTCTATAGGTGACTCATTGGGGCAGATTTTTCCATGCCTTGAACACCCCAAAAATCCAGTCATATTTTTGTGCAAAATTTTATGACTTGTTTTTTTTTTTCCTTTTTATGTTGTTTGCTACTTTCCCGAAAGGGGGCATTGTGAGGGCTGCTCTATCATATTTATGTTCATATAAGCCAGTTACTGGTGTAAATGGTGCCTGAAATCTGTGTTGCTTAGAGCTGGTGTGCAGGCTAGTGGAGGGTTCACCTAATTTTTGAGTAAATCTTATCTTAAATAAGGTGCACCCCTCTGACAAGGTACACCCCTTAAATAAGGTGCAAGAGATAAATCTGCCACTTTCATGGGAGTGTTGTGGGCATGCTTACTGACCTGTGCAGAGCATGAAGGGGTTGAGCTATGACCATCACATATTGTCAGTAGTGGATGCTGTATAGGTGGTGCCTGCCATTTTAATCCTACCTATGTGCGAAATATATTTTCTATAGAACAGGAAGTGTCAACCTATTGAGATGAAATGTTTTTCCTATAGAACAGGAAGTATCAACCGATTGAAATGAAACGTGTTTTCTATAGGACAGGAAGGGTCAACCTATTGGGACCATATGTGTTTTCTATAGAACAGGAAGTGTCAACCTATTGAGATGAAATGTTTTTCCTATAGAACAGGAAGTATCAACCTATTGAGACCAAATGTGTTTTCTATAGAACAGGAAGTGTCAACCTATTGAGATGAAATTTTTTTTCTATAGAACAGGAAGTATCAACCTATTGAGACCAAATGTGTTTTCCATAGAACAGGAAGCGTCAACCTATTGGGACCAAATGTTCTATAGAACAGGAAGTGTCAACCTATTAAGATGCTCTTTGACCAGAGTGAAAACTGGAGCTTTTTGGATTTTTTTGGTGTAAATATAGATCTAGACATGGATAATGAAAATCACCAAGAAACAAAACACCAAACTTGCTTTGAACAGTAGCTTATTTTCTGCTGACACATTCCGATTATGGATAACGCATTCACGCAACATTTCTTTCACTAAATGTTCAGAGTAAAATTCATGCAGCAATTCTATCAGGACCAACAATGTAGCAATATTAATACTTCCCGTGACTCATTGCATTAATTAGCCAAATCTCTAATGATGTGTGGCTTTGTGGTTTTGTATCCCACAGAGACCCATTTCGGAGAAAGGCACAGAATCTAAGAGCTTAAAGTTCGATCTAAATATTACATCAATGCTTGGGAATATTAACTTAGACTCGAAATTTACAAACCACTATAACCTTTGCCTTGCCTCCATCTCAAGACTCCTAAACATTCTTAAACATGCGCACATATATGACCCGTTACATGTACCATCATAGCCGGAAAACATTATATATGATATAATATACTATATACAGCATTCAGAAAGGCCTTCATAACACAATCAAAAGCATCATCTGTCAAGGTCTGCGTTCTGAGAAAAGGCCTTATTGACCTAAATTGCAAAAACGTTAAAGTTTTTCGAAACCTCTATCAAAAGATAGGAATACACAGGTATCTTACTGATATCTGCATGCTGTGCACCGAGGTGCCAAAGGTTTTCGAGCTGGTTCCTCAGCCATTCTGCATTCCTAAGGTGCTGTTTACTGGAAGGCTAACCGAACAGAACTGCTTCCGTCAATCTATCATGCGGCAATCAATACTCACCCATCCCTGTCGTAAATATCAAGCGGGAGAGAGGCGAAAATTAAAAAAAAAAAAAAAAAGCCGTCTATAGAGATGATGTGTCCCTTACAGCTTGCAGGCTGCGAGTAAAGGATAGATTTTTATATCTCTCTCTTGCTCCCTCTCGCTTTCTCTCTCCCTCCCTCCCTCTCCCTTTTCAATGACCCAGCTCCTCAAATGCATTTAATACTCCCTAATTACTTAATCCCTGACAACAGCTTACATGACAAGCCTCGAATAGTCATGAGCAGCAATGTAAACATAGAAATAACAGGGTAGCGGGGTCGCGAGATGCTTTACAAGCTCCATTTCCTATTTCACTGGGAATTTTTATTTCATCTGAGCGAGCGACTTATTATTTAGCTAGACACATTTACAATGGGAATCCTTCCTCTGTTCTCGTGCCAAGCTATAAATAGATTTCTTTTCGGAGGGGGGGATATTGCTACAGAGGAGACATGATCTACGAGGAGCAAGATACAAAAATAACGTGGGGGAGACAGATGATAGGAAATAAATGTCTAGGGATTTTTAACCTCTTCATAACAATAGTGATGAGTTGGTAGAGCTTTGACTTGAGGACATGTCATAATGGAAGATGCTGTTCAGTTAGGGTATGTTCACATACTGCATTCCTCTATGTTTAGCATTTACGGAAAACTTAAGCCATAAACATTAAACATGTTCATAATCTTCGATTTTTAGGTGTTCCTTTGGCTTCTACCTGGTCTCTATTAGAGATGAGCGAGTACTGTTCGGATCAGCCGATCCGAACAGCACGCACGCATTGAAATGAATGGATGCACCTGGTACTTCTGCTTTGACCCCGGGCGGCCGCTTAACCCCCCGCGTGCCGGCTACGTCCATTCATTACAATGCGTGCTGTTCAGATCGGCTGATCCGAACAGCACTCGCTCATCTCTAATCTCTATATCAGTATACTGAAAAAAAAAAAAAAAGTTGTATTGGATATCGATGGTATCAAATGTCTAAAATAGAAACATTTAATGCATCCATGATAATCTATAGGTGACAATTGCCTCTTCATGGCGTCCATGAGAGGTCTCCGTTCTATGTCTTTGTTGGACAGTGAACACTGAATCTTTCCCTGAGATAACAATGTCTACCCCTGACCATAGGGGTGGCTTCAGGGACCCGGGAGCGGGTTATACAGCATATGCTTCCATCATGGTGTATATTGCAACGCCAAAAACACACTCATGCTGCGGTTTTGGAAATCGCAGCATGTCAATTATATCTACGGAAACGTGGGTGGCTTTCCCATAGAAAACTCAGTGAACTTTCTGTTCAAAGCACTGCGGGAAGAACCACGTGTCTAATCCTCGCGCACCTGTGACCCACCACACTGAGTTTTTAAACTTTTCCCGAAAACCCCCGTTTACACACACACAGCCATAACTGTACTGTCTACTTCCATTTCAGCAATGCTGAAGATCTTCACTTTGATCACTTATGAAAATGAGGTGCTCTCAGCGCACTGATGTTGTGGATTCCCGGGCCCAAGTGCCATCCATCACTGTGCCTCCCAGCCACACTCCCCTTGCAACGAATGCAAGGGATAAATGTGAGCGTGCTTTCAATTTGATGGGAGAGACCTAGTGATGGATGCGCTTGGGCCTGTGAGTCCATGCCCCCTGTTCTAGATGCCTCATTTACATAAAGACTAAAAGGAAATAAAGTAGAACGCTCCGGTATGGCTATGCTTGTGTTTAAGTTCTCCCTTTACAAGGTTAATGGCCTCCTGATGGGGGAAGGGGGGAATATAGGACGTCTTGTATTTCACAAATCAAAGTATTGGCCTATAGGCCCAGTTACAGCTACAACCACTATATCTACTCCACTGTGTCAATAAAAAAAAATACAAAAAAAAAAAAAAACGTAAGGCAATCAGTAAAAAATTATAACACAAAAACAGAAAATGGACACGTCAGGATGGGGTAAGCCGCCTTTCTAGAAATAACACAACAGGCGAACTATCCTATACTGTAGGTATAGCCTATAGGACTTTCTGCCCCTATACCTACACAGAGAATGCCAGCGTTTCTACAGATAGGATTGACTTGCTGCGATTTTCAAAAACAGCTTTTAGGCTGAAGCCCCACGTTGCGGAAACGCAGTTTTTTTTTGTTGCAGATTTTGTTGCGGTTTTTTGAACCAAAGCCAAGAATGGTTACATAATGAATGAGATATATATAGGAAGCTCTTGTATTTCTCCCTTCTGCTCAATCCACTCTTGGCTTTGGCTCAAAAAACCACAACAAAAATTTGCAAAAAAAAAAAAAAAAGCTGCGTTTCTGCAACGTGGGGCCTTAGCCTTACAGATTTTTTTCCGCAGACACACTCCCATCCCTTTGTAGTTTTTTAAAGATTTTTCAGGAATAACAATGAAACCAGATACACAAAAACAAACAATAACAAGTAATGAAGGGAACAGTCGAAATATCATCTATTAAGCTTGGGAAGAGGGGTACAGAAAGAAAATAGGGCACAAATAAAAAACAAGGGAAGAGATAAGGGGGACGATCCTGACACATCAGGGCAATAATACAGTCAAATGTGAAAGGTAGAAAGACATGATAAGGAGAGGAGACCAGAGAATCTACAGAGTAGGGATTGTAGGGTTATAGGTAGGACTTGATGGACTGATGTCTTTATCCAACCTCATCTACTATGTAACTATGTAACTATGGAGGTGGCTCCCTGGGGAAAGAAAAGAAGGAAGAGCAAAAAGTGGGAGAGCAATAAAAGGTGGTCCATACTAAAATCTGTGCCAAAATCCTCCATGCGAACATGTCCTTAGACCACTTATTAATTAGCTCAGTTTTAAACACCAAATTTGCAAAAATTTTAAGCATTTTTTTGGCACATATCGAGTCATCTTAAGATCTGCAACTTTTGAGAAGACCTTACCACTTGTCGGGCAAGGTGCAGAAACATTACAGGCCATTTCTCATTACTTGGTAGCAGCATAATATGTTGTAAATTCGGGACCTTGGTTGTCAGGCAAGTACAAAACACATGGAGGGTGGTCTTCAAGTTCACAATGGTGTTTTTTTTATTGAGTGCAGTTCACAAAGTTCAAACATAAATAGCTTTCGTCAGCAGAAGGAGACATAAAACATACGGCTTAATTCAGCCACGAGACAGTCAGTCCACAAGCTCACCAGGCTGGTACTTCTGGTGCTCCACACAGAGTGTTTGGGTCCTCAGTTCCCAACAGCAGGAAGGAGAGTGAGCCCCATCCTCCTATTTGGACGGGGTTAAGGCTCCATACAAAAGCCAGGCCTAGAGCTTCAGGCCCCGGGTCCATAATCAAACCCAAAACCTGGATCTGGATCCAGCCCATTACCAAGTGGAGCGGAGCCATCTTAATGGGATAAATCTTCCTTCCACATGGGGCATGGATGGCGTATTTTGGTCCTGATGTAGGATTCAGCTGTCCGCTTGAAAAATAGGACATCTTTTCAAACGGACACTTAAGGACAGACACGGACAATAATGGACACTCATGATATCCCATTTAAAATAATGCAAAATGTAACGGACACAGCTAGTGTCCGATGCTAATGTCCGCGCAAGATTTTGCACGGACATTGGCATCGGACACTAAATGTCGGATGTCGACGCTAGTGTGAACCCTGCTTTAGACAGATGGACAGTTGTTGGTATACATAAGAATTCTTGGACATTTTGCATGATATTTCCCTCTTCTGTGGCAGCGCCCTATGATTGGGCACATCTGTAGATTTAGATATGCAGTGTTATAGTTAGTGAAGAAATTGACAATAGGCATTGCTAGATACCCAGTATTAACTTAATGGGAACTTTCTGTTTTCAGCTTTTGTTGTGAAATCCTGCAGTATCCAAAGGATACTATGTAGAAATGAGCGAACAGTAAAATGTTCGAGGTTCGATATTCGTTTCGAGTAGCCCCTCAATATTCGACTACTCGAATCGAATATCGAACCCTATTATAGTCTATGGGGGGAAAATGCTCGTTTCAGGGGTAGGCAACATTCGATCAAATTATACCTACCAGGTCCACGAGTTAGGGTCGGGCTGGATCCTCCGAGAAGTCTTCTCCGTGCAGCGTCCCCGCGGCGTCTTCCGGCTCCGAATTCACTCTGCCAGGTATCAAGCGGACATGCGCAGTCGGCTCTGCCCAGGCCCGATGCCTGGCAGAGTGAATTCGGAGCCGGAAGACGCCGCGGGGAAGCTGCACAGAGAAGACTTCTAAAGGTAGTGGAAGAACCAGCGTTGATTGGCCGACTGTATAGCATTCGGCCAATTAACGCTGGTTCTGCATCGAACTTTTACATTCGAACAGCGAGTGGTACTCGATTGAGTACGAGTATTTCGAATACTGTAGTATTCGATCGAATACCTACTCGATCGAATACTACTCGCTCATCTCTAATACCATGTAATCTTGCGGTCTTCAAAAATCCATAGACATGTAACTCATAGCCAGAGAGATACAGCATTGATGTACAGTAGATGTATATCATATATAGATATGTATTACACAGTCATTGGGAGAAAAGACAGCAGGCTCACATGATATCTTTCATATAATCTCGCAACAGTAAATGCTCATAAATGTTACTTTAGATCCATTTTCTCTCACTGACAGTCCCTAAACATTCGACGCTCACTCCCAGTTGTCAGTCTATTCATTAATTAGCATACAAAGCTATTTATGCATAGACACAGGGCCGCCGATAGGGCAGTACTACCGCTACTGGCGTCAGGGGCGCCAAATTGAAAAATTGGGGGGGCCCGGCCCCTGGCGCCAGCAGTCCAAGGGCTGGATTGGGGGACGGGGACCGATCGGGGCCCTGACATTTCGATCGGGCCCCCTGCAGTGCCCACTGCCCAGGCCCCAGGTCAGAGGAGGTTGTTTAAGCCAGTGTGCCGCGGGGAAAGTTCCCCAAATGCGTGCCAAGATTGGCACGGGAGACCTACTGTACATTGCAGGCACAGCAGCCAGTCCCCGTGTACTTGTAAATGTAGACGGAGCGTCCTTACACTGCTCTGCTAGAGCTCAGGTGTAGGACACGCCCTCTTCTCTCCCTGCCCACCAATCAGAGATGAGCCTCTCACTGCACAGGATAAGGGACCTGCTGCTACACGTGAGGAGCTCCTGCCGTCTGCAGCCCAGAATAGGAGAGGAGGAGAGGAAGCTGAGCAAAGTGAAAGTAAAAGAAAACACCAGGTTAGTAACTATTCTTATTAATGTCAGGCATTTGGGGTTATTAATTTAGTTTTAGTAACTCCATGTACCTCACATTAATAGCAATTAACCCCATCATGTCCCTCATATTAACCCCTGTGTGGCTCACATAAGAGTTAATAACATGTGTGACATATGGGGGTACTATATAATGAAATTATTACCTCCATATGTCTCACATATCAGTGTCCCTTATGTAAAGCACACAAACCTGTAATATACATGACCAAACTTTTTATACACAACTGTGGATATAAGTACAGACCTATACATTTCTAAGGACCCATATATACAGCCATTCTTTTTGTGGCTGTGTATCTGGGCCAAATTGAAGAGCTGAAAATTATAGAGCAGGTTCTATATCTGTCCTATACATCACCTATATCTGTCCTATACGTACCCTGTATCTGTCCTATATATACCCTATATCTGTCTGCATTTGTGGCCCTGTCAATTAATTTTTAATGTTTATATCAGTGAAAACCACATGCGTGCCACTTGTATGCAGGAGGCGTAAGGCTGAGGCCCCACGTTGCATAAACGCAGCATTTTTGTTGCAGATTTTGCTGCAGTTTATTTCAACCAAAGATTCAACCATTTAGAATCTATATTATTAACTATATGTATAATATGTACTGTTTTAGTGTCATTTTGTGCCATTTTGGTTGGTGGTGTGCCCCGGGATTTTTGAAGTGTAAAAAGTGTGCCGCGGTTCAAAAAAGGTTGAAAATCACTGGCTTATTGTCGCAAAATGAAGTAGTCTTAAAATGGGGGGGGGGGGGGCCCAGACACTTAGGCTGTATGGGGCCCCAAAATTCCTGATGGCGGCCCTGCATAGACACCAAAGCCAACAGAGCACTGATAGGATAATGGAGACACTCGGGGCAACACGGTGGCTCAATGGTTAGCACTGTACCCTTGAAGTGCTGGGATCATGGGTTCGAATCCTGACAGGTACAACATCTGTATGGAGTTTGTATGTTCTCCCTGTGTTTGTGTGGATTTCTATCCTTTCTACAAAAGATATACTGATAGGAAAAAAAACATGTACATTGTGATCCCTATATTGGGCTCACAACCTACATAAAAAAAAAAGGATAATGGAGACACTTAGCAAAAGATACAGAAAAAGGTGGTACATTCACACAGAGATTTTTGCAGGCAGATTTTGACACTAAATCTGCCTCAAAATCCGCCTGCAAAAGCATCTCCCATTCATTTCAATGGGAACCGCTTGCTTTTTTTACCGTCAGCATTTTTTTGGGAAAAAGAAGTGGCATGCCCTATTTTCCCGCGGATTCCGCGGCTGACTCAGTTGTGGCGTCCATGGTGTGAGACTCACTCCCGAATAGGCCCATTCATTCGGGCCTAATCAGGAACAGGATGCTGCGATGGGATGCCGATGCACTGCACAGCTAGCCGCGCGGAGAAATCCCTTTGAGATAGAGCTAACACTCCACATTGTGGAAACACATTTTATTGTTACAGATTTTACTGTATTTTTTGAGCCAAAGTCAGGAGTCGATTTAACCAGGGTTATAATTAGCAAAAACTGGTTCCCCATGAAACATTTGACTTGGACCCCCCCATGGCATAGTTACCCCTTTCTGGCCTCCACACGGTATAACACCCCATTTAGACACACTATAATGTCCCATAGCAGCCTCCAGACAATATCTTGTCCCATAGCAGCCCCTCCACACACAATATAATGTCCCATAGTGCTCCATCGACACAGTATTATGTCCCATAATGGACCACCCACAAACTATAATTATATTCTGGGGTCTTTTTAGACCCCAGAGTATAATGATCTGAGACCCAGGGAAGGTGACAAACATAAAAACCAAGGGTACTGATCGGGGCTTCCCCAGAAACAAAAAATGCTGCATTTCGTTATATGGAACCTTAGCCTAAGACTTCTGTGCCCCAGTACAAAGTATGCAACTTGTGCTATTTACACAGTCCAGTCGCATTAATGTGACCACCTGTCAAAATCCAGAATAACCACCTTTGGCAAAGCGGACCGCTGCGAGACGTGCAGGAAGAGAGGGGATGTTGTGATGATGGTCACTGGGATGTTGAGCCATGCCGACTCCAGTGCCGTGGCCAGCTGTGCTAGGTTACACGGTTGAGCATCCATGGCGCGAACAACCTGATCGAGGTGGTCCCACAGATTCTCAATTGGGTTCAAGTCTGGGGAATTTGCTGGCCAAGGGATTATGATAAACCCATCCTGCTGCTCCTCGAACATGCACATACACTGCGAGCTTTATAACACGTCGCTTTATCATGCTGGTAGATGCCATCATCCTGAGGACAAACAATTCGCATGTAGGGGGGAACATGGTCCACAAGAATAGATGCATACTTGTATTGATCCATCGTGCCTTCCACAATGATGAGTGCATCCAGATGGCTGATAACACGTGCCTTTTGCGATTGGTTATTGAACATTGACGTCAAAAGTAGGCGGTGGTCACATTAATAGGACTGGACAGTGTATCATGCTGATGTCTGCTCATTTGGTAGAGGAAGCTTAAGGATCTTCTAACATCTCAGGGTTCCAGTATGAATACTACATTTGTACATTTATTTTGGCTACATGGATGAAGAAGACCACTGAGATAAACTATTTAAAATGTCCTTGCAGATTTGCTGTCAGTAACTACTTAGTATGTTTTAGACACATGTATTTGTTACATTTTACACAAAAGCAGACACTGCCCTCAAAGAAAACTTGGTGGCAAATCAGATTTTATTACATTTCAGAGAAAGTCTCAGAGTATGTGTAATATTTCTATGCCCCACACAGAGAAGACCTGGTCACTCTTCGGTCTGATTGATTTTAAAATCCGATTTCCAATAATTTTCCAGCCGATCCTGATTTTCCTATCCCGATCACTCAACCCTAGTCAATGCTTCTCTATAGGAAAAGTCACTTTTAGGGTTGAGCTGATCTTGAGATAACCTCCAACCTTGATTCCGCTCAAGCTTGAGCTTGAAAAAGTGCTAAAACAGCACGAAACGGCTGTCGCTCCCTCTTCTCAGGCGTGCCTCCTCCCGTGTATACTTTTAATGGATTTTTTAAAAATAAAGTTGTAAGGTTTTACTGTATCCTCCTGTTGGTGAGTGCCTAGTTTTTTTTTTCTTCTTTATATTCAATATGGACTATGTTTTTTACTGAGAGCACCACCAAAGGATTACTCAATAGTATATTTCCCCTATCCTAACTTGCTACTTCAAATCTGCATTAAAGATTGGACTCCGATCGGCGATCATGTAAATTTCACGATCACGATCGGAATTCAAATTTTCCGGCGGGATCAAGGTCAGAGGTTACTTCCCACATTGCTTGGCTACTGGCCAATCATTGTGGGAAAACCTAACATTAGGAATCGAGAAAGATCAGATTCCGATCAGCGATCAAGCAAATTTCACGATCGGGATCGGCTGGAAAAAGATTTTAAAACGATCCTGAAATCTCAAGATCTGCTCAACCCTAATGGGAAGACATTGTATATATTATATATAGTGTATAAATTGCAATATTGAGAATAGGCAATCTATACTATGACAAAACGGACTCCGTAAGCCCAATAAAAGAGGTGTCAGTTATGGGCATTACACTTGCATTTTAGGCATTGACCATCATAAGTAACAATTTCACTGATAAGTGAAACAGATGAAAGTTCTTTACTAGTGCCAAAGTAAAATGGACCTGCAATGTCGCCATCTGGAACGTAGGCGTGTAACTTAATCTGACTGTCTCAGTTAATCCTTCCCAACATCATCTGTCCAGTGGTTATTCTTCAATATTAGAATTAGGGCATAAGAAAGCCATGTGGTAAGCACTTTCCAGATATCAAACTGTATCTACTTGTGACTTGCAAATTTTTTCTAGGTGGGTATGTTATATAAATAGATGTGCCAATAATACTTATGGGCCCATTCACACTACGGATACGCTGACTGATTCTGAACGTTAAAACACGTTCAGAATCAGCGCGTATAAAGCAGATCCCATTCATTTCAATGGAAGCCGGCATATGAGCGCTCCCCATTGAAATGAATGGGCTGCTTTTTTATCTACGAGCGCTCCCATTGAAGTGAATGGAAAGCGCTCGCGTATACGGCTCGGAATGAGCCGAGCGCCCGGCCCCTTCACACGGCAAGCCGTACACGCGAGCGCTTCCCATTCACTTATTTATTTTAAAACAGGAGGTGGGGTGTGGTTTAATATAACATTAGCGGTGCCTGAATAGCCTTTTTAAAGGCTATTCACGCATATGTGGAGTTTATGCAGTATAATTTTGCTGATAGAACCCCTTTAAAGGGGTATTCCCATAACTTGTTCTGCAGCCTGAAGGCTCTGTACTCTCTTCACTTCCTGGATTTCTCTCACATTGGTGGGCGGGGTTTCACTTGCTCTGCTATCTGCTATGATCCACAGTATGACGCTGATGTGGAAACTAATGTAGCAGAGCTGGATTTGAGTCAGCTTGCATTACATACAGAGGTAACGGACTCCTTATCTCAGCCCTTATCAGACAAATTCAATTAAACCGGCTGATAAGTGGAAAAGCTGAGGGTAGACATCACAGTAATCTCAGAGCTCTCACCTCCCCCTCCCCTATATGAGGAGCTCCGTTGCTTGTTAGCCCCCCCCCCGAGAGCAGGCAGCTAAAGTACATCACTTGACAAATAAGCAGATAAGGGCCAGTGTCAACAATGAAGTGAATAAATTAAGATAGCATCCAAACAAAGCAGTTTTGATAAAGCAATGTATCTAGGAAAAGTCTTATATCCACATAATCTAGCAGTATAGATAGGATCCTTGTGATGGGACAACCCCTTTAACGATAATAAGATGGCTTCAGACCTCTCTCCTCGTGTGTACCACATACATTGAAATCCCATTACTGGCATACAGGTAATGTTATGCATTGTTGACCAATGTGAAAGCCTCAGTTTTGTTTTTATTATATATAAAAAAAGTTAAGAAAAAAAATCTACATTTTTTTCCAACATGCTTAACAAAAACTGTGACTCAGTCACTAGGTAGTTTTTGATGACAGATTCCCATTAGAGATTCAAATACTACAGAAGTAAAAAAAAAAAAAAAAAGCGGAAAGACCAACAAAGCCAGGCACTGTGAATAATAGATTCCATACCTGCAATCCCCAAGTATCATCAGGGGAATGAAAACAAATAAAGAATACATAAAAATGAATTAGTAATAATGTTTGTGTAAGCGCTAGTGTTAGGCTGTGTAAACAGTAGTCCATGGGTTATGTGCTTCATTCCGGATCTGGGAAGTGAGAAGAGTTTTGAAATAAAGGTCAAGAATACGAGATCTAATGTTACAAATAACTTGCAAATTCCTATGTGGTTTAACCCTATAATACAGTCAGAGGTAAGAAATAATAGGACCAATACATTTAGTTTGAAATATTAACCAAATCCAAAATGGAGTCTCTTTATTTGCGCTTTTCAATAGGTTTAAGATTTTTTTTTTTTTTAGATAAAGGGTAATACGGTAGACCGCTTTCTTCTTCAGATGGGTTTTTACTTAACTTACAACTATCAGCATAGGGAAAAAAATATATGCTTTCTGAAATGTAAAAATGTTTGTGATCCTAGATTTTGCAATTTTTTTTACAACTATAAATGAGTGTCCAACATCATGCAACATTGTATTGATGATAAAGTAGTAGGGTTATTAACCCAACAAAGTGGCCAACTTCGTTAAAGGGGCTCTATCAGCAAAATCATGCTGTATGAGGCCCACATATGTGTGAATAAGGCTATTCAGGCACCGCTGATGTTATTTTAACCCCCCCCCCCCCCCGTTTTAAAATGAAACCCTAAAAACATATATGTAAATTATACTTATCGTGCGTGGTGGGCGGTGATGCATCTTCTGGCACACCTTCTTCTTCTTTCTTCTTCTTTCGGCGACTCGCTACGGCTCTTCCTGTGCTTCATCGTCGTTTTCTTCCGGCGGTTCAAATCTGGCGCGTGCGCACTGCCATTGAGAAAAATGTTGCCGGAGCTACTGCGCACGAGCCGGATTCATCGTTCTGATTGGCACATCAATAGGTAACTGCTACATTACGGGTAAGCACCCAAGCTCTGTGCCTATGCTGATGTCTGATATTGCAGTATTGACTCCTTAATAGGGTTGAGCCGATCTTGACTTTTCAGGATCGATTTTAAAATCCGATTTCCGATCAGTTTTCATTCGAACCTGATCTCGATCCCAATGCAAGTCAATGGGATTTTTTTATTAATCGGAAATCGGATTTTAAAAGCAATCCTATTCACTATACAGCATGGAATCTAAGAATTGTTAGAATCCACGCTGTGTAGTGAATCACTAAAGTAGCCAGAGGATTTTTTTAAATCCTCTGGATAGTTAGTCCCCCCTGGTGTCCACTTACCTGCAGAGATGGCTGCTCCGGTGCCGGTGTTCTTCTTCCTCTCGCTGCCGCTCCACGCTGCTCTTCTCGCTTCGCTGCCCCCTCCCTGCCAGGTTAGGAGAGTGTGGGTGGGTTAAGAGAGTGTGGGCGGGTACTGGGAGGGGAGACGTCACGTCTCCCCACCCCGTACCCGCCCACACTCTAAGCCACAAGCCCCGCCTTCCTAGCTCTTTAAACACTAAGGAGGCGGGGCAGCGAGAAGATCAGCGTGGAGCGGCAGCAAGAGGCAGAAGGAGAACACACTGGGCACCGGACCAGCCATCTCTGGAGGTAAGTAGCTACTACAGATGTTTAGTTTAGTCTCCCATTAGAATGAATGGAGGCAGCTGGCATGCAGGGGGTTAAGGCTGTGTGTCGGCTGCTTCCACTCATTCCTATGGACCTGCAGCGGAGCCTTCACACTGAGTATACAGCGTATACTCAGTGTGAAGGCTAAGCAAAGCATTGTGGCAAAAGATCACCGATCTCGATCTCACCTAAAAAGATCGTGTTCGGAATTCCGATCACAATCGAGAAATTTTCTCGATCGCTGATCGGAATCTGATCTTTTCTGAACACAATCGCTCAACCCTACTCCTTAAGCCCGTGGGAAATCTATGATACAAGTGGGATGTTTAAGTACAGTGATTGCAAATACAAGGATGACTATGTAGTTAATCCTGCTCCTGCATATAACACCATATTGGCCTTTTTTGTGCCTACTTTGTGCAATATGGCGTGTTAAAGCATACATAACACGCCATCATGTCTTATCATGGTAACTGATCCTATAAGCGCATTACCCAGAATTCTCCATCTCCCATCATTTAATGAATACGACGCTGTCGGCATTCCCCGGACCTGTCACATGGAGTCAGTGTGACTTTCCGATAAAGTAGCACACTCTAGAAGCGTATTCTGCTCCCTGCCAATGTCGCCTGTTATTGGGTTAAAATCTGTTCTATGTATCATCCCTTTTTAACAAGCTTACACCAAGTCTGTTCCATTATTACCGAAAGAAGACGGCGTTTTACTTTTATATTTATTCTATGAAAAGATCTGTATCAAAAAGGAATTAATGAGACATGAAAAAAGGCATCCTGGGTATACAAAAAGAAGCAAAATCAATTAATTGCTCCCTTACGTCAATCAAAAATTAATTATACATGGAACATTTTGTTATGCCGTTGCATTGTATTTACCAATTATTTCTCTATTCAGTTGCAGCCTCAGAAGACGGCGGCAGACATTAATGTCGGCTCTACTCCACTCTCATGTCATTTTTTTTTCGAGAGGTTTAGCGCTTTTTTCTTGTAACGTATACTTGCAAGTGCCGCACTCTCGCTTAGGTCGAGGTGTACTCTTGTCACAAATGAGTCCTACAACGTTATGGAGAAGTAGCAATTACGGCAGTGAGTGTATGTAAAGGTGGAGGAGGGGGAGGAATAATGAAAAAAAGCAGTTCAATAAGCAGAACTATAAATGATTGTCAGTCTATTGGTGAGGACACGTAGTTTTACAATATTAGAATTCCGTATTCCGTAACGTTTGGGATATCATAAATAACGAATAGGAGACGGTTTAGGAGGCCGGGTGGTGTGGCAGAAGTGAATAGCTATTGAATCGTCTAAAATGGGCACAAATCATCATAATCAGATATGGAAAATTATAAGTAAATCATTTCAGCATCTTTTTCTGTCTAGACGTGAAAGAAGGAAATTTTAAGAATATTTACAAGACATATTAGTGTTTATGTTCTTTTACTGTCCAATTCTGTAGCCTATGTTTTTTTAAGATAAGTGATAGCATAATGCGAGGATATAATAGGTCCCAGGTACCCACTGTTTAGGGGACCACATCATGTGAATGAGGCTGTGCTGTAGTTCCCTCCATTGATTTGAGGTAATGTTCTGTAGTCTTATTTTGGCATCACCGGAGTCCTTGTTATTAGATGGCAGATGCAGTTCCGAGCCAATAGTGAGAACCAGTATTAGACTGAACAAAATGGCAAACATGGCGCTGTGTGTCCAGCACACCTCGGGCTGCACCAACTCCAACCCACAATGGTGTTCACCAGAGCCCCAGATGGTGGGGATTGACTTGGTGGCACTGCCTGGTAGAGCGTTATGGGTCAGGGAAAGCCGGATACACAGCGCATCACAAATCATCACTAGTGTTGTGCGATCGGGATCAGAAAAGATCGTATCCTGATCGGTAAAAAACGGAATTCCTGATTGCTCAACTTACCTGCACAGATCCACTGCCACTGCTGTTCCCCATTCTTCTCAATTCTCTTCTCTCTCATTCACATACCTTCAGAGCACCATGGGCACCCCATCCCTCCCTAGGCTAGTGTTAGAGATGCTGGGAGAAGGTGGGGCTTGTGGCTTAGGAGAGTGTGGGTGGGTACTGGGAGGAGAGACGTGAGTGATGCACTCACGTCTCCCCACCCTGTACCCGCCCACACTCTCCTAAGCCATAACAAGCCCCGCATACTCCCAGCATCTCTAACACTAACCTAGGAAGGTGGGGGCATGCACGGTGCTCTGAAGGCATGTGAATGAGAGAGAAGAGGAGCGAGAAGAATGGGGAGCGGCAGCGGATCTGTGCAGGTAAGCGGACACCAGGGGGGGACTAAGTAGCTGGGGGATTTTTTTTTAAATCACTACACAGTGTGGAGTCCAAAAATTAAAGCGTTCAATTTTTGGACTCCATGCTGTGTAGTGAATAGGATTGTTTTTAAAATCCGATCTTTGATCATTAAAAAAAAAATCCCATTGACTTGCATTAGGATCGGAATTGGGATCGGGTTCCAATGGAAAATGATCGGAAATCGGATTTTAAAAATGATCCTGAAATCGTCTCAACACTAATCGTCACAGAGCCAGAAACTGGGAACTCACCAGAGTTGAGATGTAGGTCAAAGGTACCAGAAGGCAGTAGTGGGCGGTAGTCAATAGATGGCAGCAGAGTACCAAAGTCATCCAATCCGGGTCGTCAACATGAGGGTAGCACAGTACAGAGGGTAATCTAGAGTAGAGGTCAAGAAGGCCAAGTTGGTGACAGGAGAGCAGAGCAGTATAAATTCAGGTTCAGGGAGCAGAGGTCTAAAGGCGAACCGGGGTTATCAACAGGAGCAAGCATATTAAAAAATGAGGAGGCAAGAGGCAGAGTCAGAAGGTAAAGCAGGGGTCAGAAATGGAAGCAAACAAGACAAAAGGAGAGCGCTCACTATCAGGAACAACGGACACTGAATAGCCAGCAGCGGTCCAGAGTGAGAACCTCTCCTAATTAGGCTCTGGCCAAAATTCTTAAGCATTCATTGAACCCTCCTGATAGACCAGCTATCTCCAGGAACAATTCATTTTGCAGTCATATTGACATCTTTCTTGACAGAATATTAAAAAAATGTTACTATCAGTGTCCCATTTATTCTGAAAGAACTGATTTTTACATAAAACTTGACAACTTTTATATATATTATACATCTGACATGATTTGTGTCATGATGTTTCGTCTTTATATACATTCTTTGAACATGACAAGGGTTTGGGTGCTGTAGGTGAAGATTTGGTTGGCATTGAATGTACACCTGAATGCGGGCAATTTATTGTGTCTTTGTTGGAATTTGTTTTATGTTACCGCATATATTTTGTTTAAGGATGTCTTTTAAGTGCAGACTTTTATGGAAAAAAACAGGAAAATATATAAACCTTGATTTCAGGCACAAAATAAATAGAACAAAATACAGCCTTAACTTCAGGCAAAAACAAGTAAATACCTGCTCGTCTGAGCTACATATAGGTTTCCTTTCAGGGGGTCGCCAAGTGGACTCCCCAAATGGAAACCTGAACGCAGATGCGAATGGGGCCTGACTTTCTATATATGACGATGGAAGGAGGAGGAAGAGGCTGCTGAAAAAGACAAATCGCTGCTGCTACATTCTGCTACCCTGTGAATGAGGGAGAGCACTTTTCTTACTACTGTAGGTTCAAGATCAAATTATAATACTGCACAGATTGAGGCATCAACTGCAACAAGTTATCAGAGTCATGGCAATGTTTGCTACATCTGTGCGTACACCTTGCGACTCATTGGGTCAGTACATTTTAGAAATGTATCAGATATATTGTATATATTATGTGAAAAGCTCATGACATCCGATGCAATTCTATGCTCTCTCTAAGAAGCTGACTCCAGTCTTGGATCTTGGGTAATTACTATAATACAAGAACAAGATCTCACCATCTGCTGGTTTATTAAATACACCTGTATATAATTTATCCTCATGTATATGGACAAGTGTGGCAAGAAACCGAAGCCTGTAATTGTGAACGTGAACCCTGGATAAATGTTATAAAAGGTTTTTTGTCATTTGACATTTATCCTCTATCCATAGGACAAGTGTCAACTTGCTTGGGGTCCAACCTGCGCTCCATTCAGTGCTATGGGGCTTCCAGAGAGGATGCATTGGACGCCCATAAAAGTAAATGTAAATGGAGTGCACCTGCATTTTCAACACATGTGGAAGGCATGCATAGAGGATTTTCAGACCCCTATTTCTTGATCAATGCATGTTCCTGATCACTGACACTCTTATCCTATCCTGTGGAAAGGGGAAAAAACTTAAAACTGTAATAACTAGAGATGAGAGAAGAGTAAAATATTCGATATTCGTTTCAAATAGCACCTCAATATTCGACTATTCGAATGAATATCGAACCCTGTTATAGTCTATGGGGAAAAAATGCTTGTTTAAGGGGATCTCACCATTTGACTCAGGAGGGTCACCAAGTCCACTATGACACCCCAGGAAATGATGCCAACACCTTGGAATGCATCTGGGACAGCAGAGGATGCATGCCTGGGGGCATCTAACATGCCCAAGTACCTATATTACGTCGGGATCCCGGTCAGCTTACGATATGCGGGAGCTGACTTTTTCCCATAAAATCGGTCCACAGCAGTCTCCATTCTGGTCCAACTTAGACTCCTCCTCCTCACAGACGAGCCTCCGACAGAGCCAGTGTTGATTGGCCGAATGCTGTACTCTGTATGGCATTTGGCCAATCAACGTTGGTCAATGCATTCCTATGGGAAAAAGTCAGCTTGTGCATATCACAAGCTGACCGGGATCCCGACCAGATAGAGCCCCAAAGAGCTGTGTGAGTGACATTCTCACCTAAATAAAGGTAATCCCTAGCTAACCCTGCCAGTACATCTATCCCTGTCTCACAGTCACATAGTTCACAGTCTTAAATTAACCGGATATTAAATTCAGTATTCGTATAAATTGGAGGTCACCTGATTTAGCCAGCCAATTACTTTTTCCGATTTTTTTTTCGATGCCTCCGTTGTCATAGTTCCTGTCCCACCTCCCCTGCACAGTTACTGGTGCAAAAAAGCGCCAGGGAAGGTGGGAGGGGATACAAATTTTTAGTGCGTTTTCCTCGTGGTATTAGATTGGAATTGAATACCTCGAATGGTCTGATATTCGATCGAATATCTATTCGATCGAACAGTGTTCGCTCATCTCTAGTAATAACAATTTTTTAGAAATTCAATGAAATGTCTTGACTTGGAATGATGTTGCTATCTTCATCTTTGTCCATCTGCCATTTATAATGCTGAAATCTTACCTTTCGATCCCATCTGTCCCCTATACACACGCCCCTGTCCATACTGTGCGATAAAAGTGCTTGTCACCCATTGATATGTGTACTTCATCTCTACTACATCTGTGCCCCCATAGCCGCAGGCCCGATTATTGAAAATTCAATTGCAGCCACACGAAACATTTGAAAAATTTAATATATTTGGTTATAGAAAATAAATTCACGTTTTCCCATTGCCTGAAGGGATTATATGTTCATAATAAAAGAAGCTTTGATTTTTTTTAATTTTTTTTTGGAGATACTTAAAAATAAATTTTACTAGCCCGAGACACAAAGATTCCTGGACAGATGTCGAATTAATTCTGTTTATAGTTGCTGTATTATAAACTATAGGAAAAAAGTTTACACAGTATTATATAGAAGCATTGCCATCTGGAAGAAAGTGACCTTAAGTTATATCCGTATCACTCATGCCTTGCAGTGATATGAGTGACAAATGCAACTGTCTTTCTGCCTTGTATATGTTAATCACAAGATGTTTCATTTGTTTGAGCCATGACGGGGACACTTTCAGGACGCAGGAAAAAAACGAAAACCTGAAAACAGTGTCGTACTCTTCATTGTACTGTTCATTCATTTTCTGAAACCCTAGGATTCGTCATAAAATAACAGATTTTCAGGTTGATATTTTTATACTTGACGTTCAACTCTACAATGTAAACATGCAAAGACAAAATAAAGACTCATTTTGGATGACTTTAGAGGGTCAGTTGTATCCTCTACAGACCCTGTGAGTGTCGGAGTTGTCCTACAATTACAACTTATCATGTATCTACAGGATAGTATGGGATGGGACACTTGTGATGGGTGGGGTTCCCAGTAGAGTGACTCCCTTATCACTGCAATGAGATTGAATTCTCCTTGTCCAAGGAGAGTTGAGTTCCAGTTCCAACACGTACCCAACTCTGCCTTAAAGGGGTTGTCCGGGATAACCCTAAAATCCCACACTAATTTAAACACCCCTCCCCCCCCTCATACTTTCAAAATGACATTATCAAAAATGCCTATTTACCCTTATCCTTGGTGTGGTCATGTGACCGCCCCAGCGACATTTTTTGACTATCCGGTTATGATCCGTTTCCCCATATCCAGAAACGGGTTGTCACTACTACTCCCCCTTCCATACACACCATCATACTTACCCATCTTCTTTTTGTCTGGGCTTCCTTCTCTAGGGGACGGCTCCTCGTCCTCCAATGGAGTTGGCACGCGCATGCGCAATAACAGCACTGAAGCCGACAGTACATCTCTATTGCACAAGCTTGGAGCATGAGCAATAGAGAAGTATTGAAGGCTACAGACTCAGCAGAAGGAAGAAGACAGGTAAAGTATAATAGAGTGGGGAGTAGGAAGGGAGGAGGTAGGAAGAGGGGAGTGGGGGGCTAAGTGAGTTAGAAAAGGCTAGCAGTGGGAGGAATAAATAGGGAGACAGGGAGGGGGTGTTGGAGAGGGGGAGGAGTGAGCTGGAGATAGTGTGAGTGCCTACAACTACCAAAATGCATTGCAACAGGAAGCTACACACCATGTAAACAAATGCAGAAACCCATAAATCACGCAAATCACTGATAAAGTTATATGAGTGCACTTATTAGCCCATTAATAACACTAAAACTTTTTTTATTTTAAAATATATATATTTTTGCCTGGAAAACCCCTCTAAGCTGGTTACACATGACCGTGTGCTATCTGGCTGTCCTGAATGAATGGCACAGGTGGTGCACGGTGGAAACATGGATGACCCCCGTGCACGGTCTGTGCTTCCACCGTCCCTTTTTTTCAATGAATAGGAGCCACAAAAGCAGGGCTGCAAAATCGGACAGGAATAGGACCCGTTCTATATTTTTCAACCCAGCCTGTTGGCAGGACATAGGACCTTGTAGTTCACAGTTGTGTATGGGGCAATAGAAATGAATGGGGTCAGGGTGCGGGTTAGGTGGGATATTTCTATACAGGATTATAGCTTTTGAGGCGGTATGGTAAGAAAAAAAAAAGTTCGGTATATTCAACAGTGTTTCTTGTAGGCCAAATAGCTCAGGGGAGCAATAAATAATAAAACAATAATTCTTTGCAAGTGTTAATGTTTTATTGGATAAGCAATAATGTGATGTAAACCTAGACTACCTCTAAGTAATGCTCATCTTCCAATAATTGGACACTCCGGCACTTAAGTATATTGTGGGTATTTATATTTGTGAGGCCTTTAGTTAGGTAATATTGCATACATTTTTCATTACATAAGAATAACGAATATTCCACTAAATAGGTTTCTACTGAGGCCCGGTCTTAAAGAGATTATCCAGAATTTTAAGGAACTTGAGTAGGACAATAAATTGGTATATAAAAAATATATCTCCCTGCAGTCTTGTAGTCCCCGACTATTCTGCAGCAATAATGTCACAAGTATTAGTCATGTGACTACTGTAGAAGTCACTGGAGCGGTATCAGATTTAATAGGTAATAGGTATCTTATTTTATTCTGTGTCATGCTCAGGGCTGTTTTAACACAATGGTGGGTCCAGTGGGCCCTCCACTACTGTCATGGTCTCATACATGGGATGGGAGTTATTATCCAGCATGGAACTCAGCATGGACAGTATCCTTCTGTCACCCACCAACTGTACTGGGTCTACGGGGTCCCCAGGACAGATTTGGCCCTTCTATCCAGCCTGTCGAATCTATTACTATCTCTGGCTGGTATGCTACTCCCCCAGCAGGTCACTCCAAAGAAGATGGCTGATGCCACTACAGAGTTGAAAAAGGCCCTAAGAAGTGGCCCTTGTACTCCAAAGGCCCTCAGTCTCCTGAGCAGGAAGCCCCAGTGTCATACCGTCCCCCCCCTTCATCTGCCCCAATGTCATGCCATTCTCCCCCCCTTCACCTGCCCCAGTGCCATGCCGTTCTCCCCCCCTTCATCTGCCCCAGTGTCATGCTGTTCTCCCCCCCCCCATCTGCCCCAGTTTCATGGGCCCCCTACATTATGTTCCACCTTAATATTTAACACAAAAAAAAAAACACACTCACCTTCCCTCGCTCCCCCACTGCTCTCTCACTCATACACATAGTTGTAGGCGCGATATGACATCATCACATCACGCCTACAAATGCTGGAGTGCAGCGTTAAAGCAGGAGCTGAGCTGTGACAGCTCCTGCTTTAAACGCATATGTATTCAGCTCATGCACTGAAATCGGGACATACCTTCGGTCAACCAGGACTACTGTATTAGGTCCGCGCCGTGGGGCCCCGGGAAGTTGCCCGGCTCGCCCGGCCCTGGATCCACCCCTGACTACACCATAATCTCATATAAATGAAATAAAGCTAAAATCTGTGCGCTTTTCACTAATTTATGTAGTCTGAGAGGGCAATATATAGTTGTCCTACCATGTTCTTTATTATGCACTATAAAACATCCTGAAATATTAATGTCTCTTCACATGTGTTACCATTCCTGAAATTCCATTGTGTAGATAGTCAATGAATAAACAATAATACATTCCCGCTAATGGTAAATGGATTTTCCACTTAATTTACCTTTGTGGTCCATAGCAAAGATTGGTTTGACTATTGGTACAACTCTACATGGAAAATATATATATAGCATGTGTGTAATGCAGCACACTGTTAATAACAGGATATACCTAATGTGGCAGGAGTTACTTTGCATGTAGGATGTGATATAAAGATACAGCATTGTGCTGTACTAAGAGCAGAAGTGTTCGGTATATAAATATTTCAGTATTTATAGAGTGAATTATTTACGTTCAGCAATCAATTCACTTCTGTGTATATAAGACCCAACCACAGATTATATGTAGCATTTTAGAGCTGGATACTATTCTACTGTATGGCATATGCAAAGCTCCTGCTACGTATGGGCAACAAATACAGCTTTACTGCTAGACAGTGTTTCTTAATTCGATTCTAACACATTTTTAAGGGTCTTTCCAGACTTTGTTGGCAGTGCACATCTATCATTTGAGCTGGGATTGCTCTCGTCACCTACAACCTAGTGATTGAGGCCAAAACAGCGCTTTCTTGTTCATTGTTTGGCTATATACCCTGGAAAATGGTCAGGGCAGGTGGGGCAGGTTTAAAGTCAGATAAATGGACAGAGATCAAATATGGGAAACACATTTTGCAGGAACAAGACAAGCTTGGAATCAAAATTTCCAGGAACCTTCTTGTGGGTGAAGTTGCCTTATATAACATGGAGTGTGAGATGTTTGGTGCATAGATGGGAACAAAATTAGCATCAGTATCTCACAGAGGTGGACTACACCACATCAGGGACAGTGTATATTCCCATGGCCATCACCACCAGGTGATCAGACATGTCAATGGAAACGGATCACCGACATCACACGACATTCCCTCATCTAACTTTTTGTAATTTAGAACCTGATTCCTTTCTCCAAAAATAAGCATCCGCTCCACTCACTTAAATATCCTTCATATCTGTAATTGACAAATTTCAGAACAATTGACCTCACGGATTGGTAATATCTATTGAAAGTGCAGTTCCTGAAAGGACAGAAGTAAAGAAATAAATGAAAAGAGGTCCAAACTCAGAGACTGTCTGCTAGAATTGTCAAGTCACCCCTTTACAACTGACAAATGTTGCATATTTACTCATATGGCGGACAATTCTGGGTGGGGACTTTAACTGGATCGGGGGTCCTGCGTGTTGATTTTTCAGCAGGTAAGCCATACTGTCCTTTGCAGCCATTAACTGACTGTAGAGAGTTCCACAGGCATTGTCTAGTAGATATTTGGCACATCTTACACCCAGACTCCAAGGACTTTACCTACTATTCCACCGACCACTCCATAAAGTATGATTTTTATTTGCCATTTTTTATTGTTGTGCCAAAGCTTTCATAGGTTCCATGCTTTAGTCAGACCATACATATTTTCCTAGCTTCAGTAGTCCCTGGTAGTTCCTCATCCCTTCACCTGGAGATTAAATGATAACCATCTCAGAGATGTGGCCAGCCAAGCTGATGTTAGGTCTGCAATCTGAAGCTTCTGAAATGACCATACTTCAGATCCTACTCATGCCGCCACTAAACGCTGAAACCCCGATATGAGAAAACCCCATTTAACTCATCCTCACTGGGTCAAGTACATACCACTGCGTAGATAAAGGAGGAAATTTGGATCTTTAACTTGGAGATGTCGTGGAAGCCCTGCCTTGAGTAGATTTTCGCAGGCTCCTTCTTGTAACCTCTTTCAGACCATTAATCCTCATAGAAGGTACATTGACTTCCATATTGCCAATTTCAATACGTTTACTCTTCCCTCAGTCCAAAGGAGTCCATGCATAGATCATGCTATCTTGGCCCTTGTTTGACTGTAAATCCTGGCAATAGGTCAGGGCAGGTTCAGAGACTGGTTTAGAGCCAGGTTTAGAGTCAGATAAATGGGCAGAGATCAATTATGGGTAGTCTATAAACACAGGGAACTCTTTTTGCAGGAACAAGACAAGCTAGGAACCAAAATTGCCCATTAACCTTGTTGTGGGGGAAGGTGTCTTCTATAACCAGGGGTGTGAGATGGTGCATTGCAGCTTAGAAGTTATCATTGGTATCTCACAGACTTCAGGTACACAGAGCAAGAGGAAGAAGTTGGGCCAGACCATGTCAGGGAGAGTGAGTATTCCCATGGCCAGGAGATCAGACATGTCAGTAGGAAGGAACATTGGAACAAACAGACAATGGCATTCCCTAATCTAACTCTATATCGTGTATACGGCTGTATATGAGGAGTACGCTTAAAGTAGTCCATACATAGATCATTGACTCAGTTTGAAGTTTAGTGTCTACATTTCACTCTTCCTAGTCATACTATCTTCATGGTCTACGGCTTGCTAAGGGATGGGGTGGCTGAAGGAGCCAAAGTGGGAACTTGGGAAATGGGAACTTGAGTTTGGTGAAACCTCCAGAGAAGGCAGAATCCAGGGAAACCGCTTTAAAGAGAACTTGTCCACAATGCTAAATGCCATACCTTGATTGTTTCTCGCTGTGACCCTAACAGTCATATTTATTTATCTTTAATCCGCCGATCTGTCCAAATAATATGGCCCCTTGAATGATATATGTAAACTAGGTCCTATTCATCAACTGGGGGGTAACTTAATTTTTTGCCCACTTGAGTAAGAGACCAGACAATTGGAGATATTTGGTTCGGTGAGCCCAATATACTCATCTCTGGTCTGGAGGGAATCTGGAAGCTCCATCTAAACCAATAAGGGTTCTTAACTATCAGCCATTCTTAATATGTATAAGAATAAATGTGATTAACGGTAACTACAGCCCAACAATGATGGAGACCTAGTATATTTACTTGCCTTCACACAGTGTTCTTTGCAAACAGGAGCAGAAGAATCCAACAAATCTCTGATGGATTTTTATTTGAAATATGTTATTTTGGCAGCCAAGTGTTGGATTATTATGTGCAATGCTGTTTATTTCTCTTTTCTGTCTAGGGTACACAGTGGGCTGGTCCTATCTATTCAATGTATAGTATCTGTAATAACATGACTACCTCTAGAGCGCGCCAGAGACTATGTAATGCTTATTGCAAAGCGTAACATGGTGAGAAAAAAAATGTGCTGCTGCTCAGACAACAAAAGAAGGTTAATGTTGCCCTTGGTGTAGCCTGCGTTTTGTATTGAGTGTCATGGCAGGATAGAAAATATGTCATAGAAAAGAAGCTAAACAGGCAGTGATTGTTCCAGCCTTGCAGCATTATATCCTGCTTTGCTTTTCCGTATCTATTTTTCGTTGTTCCTAAACAAGTCCAGTTATAGGTGGTTGCACAAATTTGTGTCCACTTGTCAGGGTTTACTAGCTGGGTTGTTATATAACATATCTTCTGTTTGTAAAAATCTGTGTTTAATGACAGAGCTTGGGAATTGCTCGGCTCTGCAGAAGAACTTGACACTCATAAATATGCTTTAAAATGGACCTTGGTCGAGCGCTGCAGGTGCATCATTTTGTCAACTAGTTTTATTTTGTCGCCATGGATGTGATAAAAGCCGTCCGGAGGCTTTGTGTTTATGATTGTTATGGTTTGCAGAGTAAGAGGTAAATTTATCAAAGTGCAAAATATGCATCTATGCTTTTAATATGATGTACGTTCAGGAAGGTAATGTACAGTATAGACATAGCAAAAGAAAACTATTTCCAAAAAATGTGACTTGCAGTAGATGCCATCTTCTTCTTTAGCAGAAGAAATTTGTGGCTGACACTGGGTAGGGAAAGGCACTGTGCAGTGGTGTAACTAGGAATGGCAGGGCCCCGTGGCGAACTTTTGACATGCCCCCACCGAGGACCCTGACCCTCCCCCCCCCCCCCCCCATGCCTGCACACTCTATAATGCCTCATAGTATCCCCTGCACACAGTATTATGCCCCATAGTGGCCACTGCACATACTATTATGCCCCATAGTGGCCACTGCACATACTATTATGCCCCATAGTGGCCACTGCACACAGTATTATGTTCCATAGTGGCCACTGCACAAAATATTATACCCCATTGTGAACACCAATGAACAATTATTAACAAGTATATTAATCAGAGACCGAGATGGGATACCAACATAAAAAAACACTATCACTTACCTATCCCCGGCTCCGCTGAACTCCTCGGTGGTGTCAGCCATCTTCAATGACGTCCGGGACCTCACATCACCCGGGACGCAGGCCCCGGTCATGGGAATTCAGGGATGTCACAGAAGTCGGCCTGAAGCCTGTTTGGAACGCAGAGAGGTAAGTAATACTGTTTCTTATATACTCTTACCTCTTCCAGGCCTCCGATCATTATACTCAGGGGTCTGAAAAGACCCCCCAAGTATAATACTAGTGTTTGTGGGTCCTGCGGCATCGCTTACTGATCCTGGCCTCAGCCAGGATCGGTAAGTAAATAGGGCCCGTTACCGGCTGGAGTAATGGCCTATTAAGAGAAAAAAAAAATGCAGAGGTAGCGGCTGTCGTGGGCCCCTAATGTCCCGGACCTTGTGGAGTTACGCCCCTGGCACTGTGCTGCCTGGTGGCAATACTGTAGCTTGTGACGCAAGTCAGGATGGGCAGTCGTCAACAGCAATATGGCTGTTCCCTCTGGGCACAGCTATGGCCATTACTGCTGTTCTCTACGGCCTCCTCACTGTAAGCTGTCGGACAGATAAGTCTTTAATGGATATGAAGGTGGCCCTGTTGTTTATTGCAGGAAGAGAAAAAGTTTTAACATACTGGATTATTAATTAATGAATTATTATTAATTGGGAGATAAGATGAGCCTATAACAAGAAAATGGAATATCAGCTCAGACATCATTCTGGCCAGCAGTGAAGACCGATGAGCTTCAGAGCTCCGAACAACAGAAATAATCCCTCAGACTTGCATGGCTTGCTACTGAGAGCTTTTCCTGAAACATTTGTCTGTCAAATGTTTCTTCCTTTAATTCCAGCAGTTCTCAGCTATTGTACTGTGGTTTGTTACATTTACAAGAGGGGTAGCCAGAAACATCAGCACTAGATCTGGATAGATAGGTCATTAGATCTTAGGGATCATCACCCTGCTCGAAGGCCTGAAGAGGATCTGTCGCAAAGACTAAAATACTAAATACCTTACATCATCTGATTCCCGCTGGGCCCCTGATCAACTTGTCACTTTAAAAATGAAAACGGAAAAGAAAACTGTTCCAGCCATCCAAGTATGTAAATTAGTTCTTGTTATCCAAGTGGGCGGTAACCTTTAATTTTCTCTGTAAAATGAGGAATCCCCCTACCCCCCCTCCGCCCATACAGAAAAAAAACGAAAGAAGCTTAAAAGGATTTAGACCCAAATTAATTATTCATCCTTAATGTAGTTCATTGTTATGAGATAGGTGGTGTCTGACTAGGGTTGAGCGATCAGGATCGGGAAAGATCGGATTCGATCGTCGATTGAGCAAATCTTACGATCTCGATCGACTGGAAAATGATTGAAAACCGGATTTTAAAGACGATCCTGAAATCTCAAGATTGGCTCAACCCCATTCATGTATGTATCATTAATAGGGTTGAGCCATCGGGAAAGATCGGATCCCGATCGGCAATCGAGCAAATTTCACGATCACGATCGGCTGGAAAATGATTGAAAATCAGATTTTAAAAGCGATCCTGAAATCTCAAGATGAGCTCAATCCTATGTTTGACACATGGTGACTGTTTTGAGCACAGTGTAGGAGCCAGAAGCAGACGACTGTATACTATGCAGTGACTGTTCACATAGACTGATTTGCTGTGAACAACAATGAGATTTTTGGGTTTCATAAAAGATGTGATCAGTAAACAAGGGAGCGTTTGCTTGTCGATCATCTGAACACGTGGTCATTTACATAGGCCAATAACACCATATCACACCTTATCACCCATGCATTATAATCATCAGTCTGGTGCAGGTATTCACTATAACCCGGCCCAGGTGTGAGGGCTTAGCGTGTTACTGGGCCATAAAAGAAGAGACATGACAGGGACCACCAAATGGTAACCTATACAAATTAAAAAGCGGTTAGCTAAGAAACCACATGGACCCCATAGACTATAATGGAGTCCGTTTGTTTTCCGCACAAATCATGCGGAGAGAAAAGTGGGTGTTAGTGAAAACAGGAAGGGTCCCAAAAACTCTCCTAAACCCCTACATTCTGGTCTTGATTAACAACTTTCACATTCCCCGGAATTATTCAGTCGGAGTTTGGGGGGGGACAGTACGTTGATGAAAACCAATGTCCACAGAAGAGAGCGCTGCGCATGCGCCGGCTCACCACTTGAGGGAACATCCAGCAGGCACTTTTTCAGACTTCATTTTCTCCACCATCAATGGCCATTTGCTTTCATAGCACTTAGCTTGTGGTTTGAGCAGTTCAGTAGGGTAAAATATGCTCAGATAATTTCTTTACCTTGCCGATTTAATCATTGATAAGTCTGGGAAATCTGGGTGAAGATGGCAGTGACGGACAGTGTAACTAACAAGCAGAGTCTGTAGCATCTCTAGAACATGTTCATTAGTAAATGGCATTTGTAGGCAGTAAAGATGAGCAAGTACCACTCGCTGTTCGAATGGAAAAGTTCGATGCAGAACCAGCATTGATTGGCCGAATGCTATACAGTCGGCCAATCAACGCTGGTTCTTCTCCTACCTTTAGAAGTCTTCTCCGTGCAGCTTCCCCGCGGCGTCTTCCAGAGCCAACTGCGCCTGTCTGCTTGTAGTGCGGGCATTTGCAGTCGGCTCTGCCCAGGCCTGATGCCTGGCAGAGTGAATGAAGAGCTGGAAGACGCAGCGGGGAAGCTGCAAGGAGAAGACTGCTCAGAGGATCCAGCCCGACCCTCACTCATGGACTTGGTAAGTATAATTTGATCGAACGTTGCCTACCCCTGAAACGAGCATTTTCCCCCCATAGACTATAATAGGGTTTGAAATTTGATTCGAGTAGTCGAATATAGAGGGGCTACTCGAAACGAATATCGAACCTCAAACATTTTACTGTTCTCTCATCTCTAGTAGGCAGTAGTGTTCGGGGAGAAGGTAGGCTCACGCTCCATGCTGCTTCTCTGAAATGTAAAATTCTAGTGGCAGTAGACATAACAGCTGTTATCGGGCCCTTCAGCCGAGGGAAACCATCTCTGATGTAAAAGGAGCTTCAGAGGTGAAGGGAAATTAGTGATCACAGCGGATGATGGAAAGAGAGAGAGAGAGAGAGTAAGCAACAAGGAGGAAAGTGGATAATAGAATGACTGACACCGAGAGACAAAGGAGGTGAGGAAAAAGACAGAGGACAGAAGGAAGACCATAATAATTATATTCTTTCCATTCCCTGGCCTCACTCACAGCTGATAGCGGAGTACTGCTCCATCCCAACGCATTTACAGCCCGGATTTCATTCTGACACGGTGACCAAGATTCATTATAGGACAACGATTTTGTCCTTCAATTAAGCTTTGTGGCATTGACAGTCAGATACCCTGCTGACAGTCACTTCCTGGTAACCAGGAGAGAAGATGCAAGGTTAACCCTAGCCTATCAATAAAAATATAGAATAAATATGTAAAAATATGGTATAGGCGCTGCAACTTCTGAGATGTCAACACAAGCTATTCATCTGGTAGATTCCTAAAGGATCAAAATCGAATGTATAGAACCTTACATGAAAGGACCACCCACTAGAGTAGGACCTTCCACTGGTCCTAAGCTCAAAACGAGCAGGAATTTAATTAAAGGGGTTATTCAGCTTCCAAATATTATCTGCAAATAAATCCACGGCTGTGCTAAATACTCAATGTGCAACCTTTTCCTGGATTTATTTTACTTGAGACTCCAAATACATCCACAGCAATGCTACATCCTCACCGTTCCCTTGCGCTGCCTTATTTTGGCTTTTATTTCACAGCAAATCTGTGAACAAACTACATTTCCCATGATGCATCCGCCTGCTCTCCCTCTCTGTGTTTGCTGCTCACAGGGAGTGAGCTTCGAAATGAAATATCGCAGCCTCATGTGACCTCAGATGTGGGAGAGATTTAATTGCCTCTGATTTCATTTAAGGGAAGAGCACACGGATGTATCACGGGAAATGTAGTTTGTTCATAGATTTGCTGTGAAATAAAGCCAAAATAAGGCTGCACAAGGGAACAGTGAGGATGTAGCATTGCTGTGGATGTATTTGCAGATCATTTTTGAAAGAACTTTTCTAACAACTACATATCAGGTACACCTGGTTGGTAACATGTTATCTAGTGAATGAACCACATTTTAACTCCTTGCCAACATCAGTTGTAATAGTATGACCATATGTCGGTCTTTTAACTATGTAGGTGCTATAGCAATTGAGTTTTAGCTGTTTTATATAGCAGAGACCTGACAGTAACGCAAGCTCTCATTATGGGTATTAACCCTTTAAAACACCCCATCCCATACCACCTGCCCATTACTAGTAAGGGTAAGTTCACACAGAGATTTTTGGTCAGGATTTTGAGGCCGTATCCGCTTCAAAATCCTGACCAAAAAGATGGCCCCCCCATTGAAATCAATGGGAGCCAGTCAGTCCTTTTTTCCGGGAGCAGTTTGTTCCGGCTCCCGGAAAAAAGCAGCAATATGCTCATTCTTCAGGCCGAGTTGCCTCGCGCTTTGGCCTGAAGACACTCCCTCCTCCAGACTAGGCCCATTCCAATGCCGGTGCAGTGCACTGGCCTTCAGCCGCGGCTTTTAGGTCTCATCTTCTTCTGTGCACATTTATAATAATATTCATCTAATACTGTAGACTCCAGATTGTATCGGTTCCCTTGACTTGAAATTTTTTTTTTTTACAGCATTTGGTTTTGTAATTCTGTAATTGTTTAGAACGTGTCGATTTCTGTGTCGGATATATTATGACTATGCATTATTCTTGTTTTATTCTTACTTTTAAATGTTAGCGGTTTCTTAACACAAGCTTAAGTCTATAAATAACAAAAAGGCTGATTCCAAAATTATACAACCCTTTCTCCAACAGGGCATGAACTTGCAACCCAGGATATAAGAGCAAGGTATCCTGATAACATTAAGTACCGCTTCCTCGGCTTTGTTACAGCACATAATGGGTAACTCCAGCCAAAACCTCCTTAACTGATTCCCCAGAAACTTCACCAGCTGTCAGTGTGTAGCTACCTCCTTGTGAGGAGTATCAAATGCTGACTGACAGTACTATTACCCACAATGATGGCTCCTTCGGAAACATAAGATTAATGTGCACCGTCTGATCCTGACTTATCTCTCCAATGACTTGGATGCTCCTGACTTTGCTGTACTAATGATCTTTTCTTTGTTTTACTTGACTGGCTCTTAAGAAGTATTAAGCATATTGTGGAAAAGGTATGTATTTGTATTTGAGACAATGTATCGCCTTTTTTGGAAAAAGTTAAACTACCGTATTTGTGGATTGTTTTGCTCTACTTTGAACAGGGGTGACTGTAAAAAGTCTGGTCAAATGGTCTGACAAGAAAACAGGTCTACTGGGGGTTAGTGTGATGTAGCGCCTCCAAAACGTAGTGGTAGGTTGCAGTGGCTTACTGTTTGGTTTTACTAGACGTCAAAAATAGAAAATTGAAATAAATCAACTAGATAACATTGACAATGGTATTAACTTATGGAATTTCACGGCATATTTTGCAGGTGCAGGGTGTACGGGATGTGTCATTGGCAGCAAACAAATATATTCCCCATTCTTCAGGTTCCGGTCCAAAATACGGGTAGCTGCGACTGAATGCCGGTGCACTGCACCGGCATCCAGTCGCGCACTCCACTCCGGATTAGGCCCAATGAATGGGCCTAGTCGGGAAGAGGGAGATTCTTCAGGCCGAATCGCGAGGCCTCAAGAATGAGCATCTCACTTCTCCATTGATTTCAAGGGGAGCCATCTTTTTGGTCAGGATTTTGAGGCAGATACGGACTAAAAATCCTAATCAAAACACTCCGTGTAAACTTACCCTTAGATGGAAAAAAAAATCCTTTAATTGGAGAATACATTACGATACACAAGACCAAGGTTGTATGTCTTCATAGTAAGTAGAGATGAACGTACCAGTTTGTAATGAATTGGGTTAGTTATGAATTTTCCAAAAATTTTGGGGTTTTTTAAGGTTCGACACCAACAATTTATTATTATACCGTAGGCTCTCTTCAGAATCCAGAGTATAATATGTGAAGGACTGGGGGAAGTTCAGAAAAAAATAGTGACACACATTGTACTTACATCGGTGTGGCTCTGATGTGGCATCCCATCCTCTTTTGTACCATCTCCTGCTACTTTTGGTCTTCTGGATGACATCACTGGAACTGGGGGACCACTAAATCCCCCTATCGGGCCTCAGCAGATAAGTGGGGGACAATGATGTCATAATACTTAGACGTAAGTGACATCACTAAGAAGGCTTGAAGACAGTGTGAAAGATGATCAAATGCTACATCTGTGCTCAAAAGAGGTGAGAAAATGTGAATATCGCAGTTTTTTTCTGCACCTCCTATGGGCCTCCTCTTATTATACTGGGACACCAAGAGTATAATAATAACACTTTGGTTGGATGAAAAAGAGCAGCCTCAGGTTACCAATGAGACCTATGATTGGATCTCAGTGGTCATGTGGGGAATGTCGCTGTCATGATACTTTGATGCAGGGCCATTGATGTGAAGAGACCCAAGAGTATAGTAATAATAATAATAATAATAATAATAATAATGCTTCTGGTTTTGACCAAAGAAACTAAACTATTGGGAAAAACCATATTTGTGAAACTGTTTGCCCATCTCTACACCAGAATTATAAAAACTGAATTTTAAAGAAGTCCCAAGAATTGTTGTAATCTCACCCAAGTAATGAAGCAGTGAAGAAAGTGGAGTAACATCTCAGAACTAGAGATGAGCGAGTAGTATTCGATCGAATACCTCACTCCCATAGGAATGCGTGTAAGCGGCCGAACACCAAGGGGTTAAGCACATCAATTATTAACTGCGCTTAACCCCATAGTGTTCGGCCACTTACACGTATTCCTATGGGAGCGAGGTATTCGATGGAATACTACTCGCTCATCTCTACTCAGAACCAAAGTGTTAGACTCAAATATAAGCCAAATTTATCGAGCATTGTGCCACATTCAGTGAATTTGGTGCAAAATGCAGCAACACGAACTCCAGCAAAAGTGACTTAATAAATTCCCCTCGTGATATATCTCCCCCAATGCGTTTCTAAGCCTTAAAAAGCAGACAAAGCATAAACAAATGAGACAGGCAATAAATGGCTGTATTGATCAATGCCGGCACCTCTGCTATGATTTAGTAGCTAAATAATAAGCTTTTTCCCTTGTCTACAAATGCTTCTGACTTTAATTCAGACACACGACATTGTGCTTGCTTAACGTAAATGGATAGTTAATAGTCTCAAAAATCTACTTAATGAAGAGGCCAGATCTGTCTACTTTCAGGCGCAAATTTGGATAAAGAAAGCTGGTCGTTGTACTCTGGACATTAATGTGTCTGCCAGAGAACCTATGGTCTCCACCCAACAACACTGCTAACGTAAAGATTGATGGGTCCCAATTAGAGATGAGCGAACAGTAAAATGTTCAAGGTTCGATATTCGTTTCGAGTAGCCCCTCAATATTTGACTACTTGAATCGAATATCGAACCCTATTATAGTTTATGGGGGGGAAAATGCTCGTTTCAGGGGTAGGCAACGTTTGATCAAATTATACTTACCAAGTTCACGAGTGAGGGTCGGGCTGGATCCTCCGTGCAGTCTTCTCCTTGCAGCGTCCCCGCAGCATCTTCCGGCTCTTCATTCAATCTGCCAGGCATCGGGCCTGGGCAGAGCCGACTGCGCATGCCCGCACTACAAGCAGACATGCGCAGTCGGCTCTGCCCAGGCCCGATGCCTGGCAGAGTGAATTCAGAGCCGGAAGACGCCGCGCGGAAGCTGCACGGAGAAGACTTCTAAAGGTAGGAGAAGAACCAGCATTGATTGGCCGACTGTATAGCATTCGGCCAATCAATGCTCGTTCTGCATCAAACTTTTACATCGAACAGTGAGTGGTACTCGATCGAGTATGAGTATTTCGAATACCGTAGTATTCAATCGAATACCTACTCGATCGAGTACTACTCGCTCATCTCTAGTCCCAATGTGTGATGACCACAGATTACAACATATGTTCCAGTAGATGTGGCCATACCCCAAGGGTGCACCAAACAACTCTTTTATATAGGGATTAAAATTTGATGCACTTTGCAGCAGCCTTGCACGTTGGCACAAAAATAAGGCATGTTCACTATGCCACTAACCTCCCATTACAATGCACATAACAAGTGGTTCTAGTGGTAGTAGACTGTAGTATTCTGGTATGGTCACTACCCAATGTCTGGAGCTTCCTGCTCTGTTCACGAAGACTTTCCACTGAATTGCTGATAAACGGGAACATCAAGTGTTGATCTCAGTAAGTAGGTCATCAAATGTTCAATATGTGAAGGAAATCAAGAATATTGGAGAAAGCAAAGACCTAGGTACAGGTATATGATATTGGTCCTGGCTTCACAATAGAGAAAAGTTTGTAATCTAATGACTATAAAAAGTTAGGGTTGAGCAATCGGAAAGATCGGATCCCGATCTGCGATCAAGCAAATTTTACAATCAGGATTGGCTGGAAAATGATCGGAAATCAGATTTTAAAAATGATCGTGAAATCTCAAGATCGGCTCAACCCTACTCTATAACCATAAAATAACTAGGGTTGAGTGGTCAGGATCCGGAAAAAGAGGATCTTGATTGGCGATCAAGCAAATCTCACAATCAGGATCGGTTGGAAAATGATCGGAAATCGGATTTGAAAAACGATCCTGAAATCTCAAGATCGGCTCAACCCCATTAAAAATTAATTTTTATAGACCTATGTTTGTTGGATGCTGAAACAATTTTTACTTTTCTTGGATACTTTGTAAAATACTCTCAGAATTCCTTACAAGTCCCTGTACTCTGATGTGTCAGGTTATCCATAGGGATTCTACATCAAAGTGCCATAAACACTTCTTTACCCCACTTGGATATAATTGTCTAATTGACAACAGCAGTCAGAATACATCAGAACTTTACTTACCATTCTGACCTTATGCTGTCCATTGTTTGTATCCTAGCCACTTATTGGATGATAACCTTTATTAGATCCAGTAGTGTATTGTATGTCATTTTGAAGCACTGTCAAGGAGACATTTGAAATATACAGTAGAGGATTGATCTAATATACAAAGCTCACAAAGCTGACGGCACATTGAAATATTAGCGACAGGAGACAAAACATTTGCTAGTACTTGTCAGTTTCAGGACAGGTCTGCAAAATGGGGAACACAGTGCTGTATGACAGTCAACTCCAGAGGAAGATGGAAAATAAGGAACTTGTTCATTGATGTCTAAGGAAGCACTGACAATAAATATTTACTTGTATCCCATGGACGTTGTCTTGATTTTTTTGAACATTTGACATTAGAGTCAATTTACTTCGGAGGGTTAAAATGGACTGACTTTGTGAGAAGGCCTGAGGGCCCTAGGCACAACACTAGATTTGGATAACATGGACCTCAAAAGAATGTCCAAGGAGGTCCATATAGGCAAATTAATTTTCTGAAACAAGTTAACTCAAAGATGGTCAAAGAATGACTATAATCCCACCAGAATATAATAGAATAAGTGTTTAATAAATGGAGGGATAATACTTAACTGTGGTTACAAATAATGTAATAGCTCATTGGATGGGGAGCCCCATTATATATCATGCCCTGTCTGGGCATGCCTGGCATGCCCATAGTCCAATGCTAACTAAACAATTGCCCCCTACAGCTTTTATAGTACCCTTGGGGAGGGTCAGGGGCTCATGTGGTCAACTTTTAACATGACCATTTATGGTACAGGAATATGAAAAAATTCTTATCTACTTATCAATATAGACTGACCGGTATAGTATACAGAAATACAGACAAAGCCAGTGGCGTAACTACCAGGGTAGCAGGGGTAACGGCTGCCACAGGGCCTGGTACATTAGGGGCCCAGCGACAGCCACTACCCTTGCACGTTTTTTTTTTTCCTTAATAGGCAGTTACCGGCTGGAGATACTTTAGCTGGTAACGGCAATTTCTCAGGGTCCCCACACCCTCAGGGGTCCCATACTTTCCCTACCATAAGGAGAAGATCGGCAGCAAAGAAATCACTGGCAGATGCAGGGGCTGCCGATCGCTTCTTGTAAAGTTTCCTGCACACAGCAGCTTCCTGTGCCATCCCTCCCCCTCCTCAGCATCGGAGTGTGAGAGGAGAAGTCGATGTAGCTGCTCTCTTCACTGCCAGGCAGAGCTGCACAGAGTTTCCTCCCTGTCCTGGGCACCCAGCCATTCAGCCATGTGTAAGTATATTTTTGGGTAAAATATGTATGGATGTGTATATTTGTTTACATTATGTGTTTTATATACTGTGTGAGTCCTGTATGTGTGTAGATAGGTGTGTATATGTTGTATAGGACTGTATGTGTGTGAATAGATGTGTAGGTATATACAGCATATCAATGTCTGTCTAACTATCTATCTCCTATCTCTCTCTTATCTATCTATCTATCTATCTATCTATCTATCTATCTTTGCTTCTATACAGTACATTGTACCATTATACATACTAGAATTGTATTTTATAATGTGATGCTTAGGCCCGGTTCACATCTGCGCTCAGTTTTCCGTTCTTGTAGTCTGCTTGGGGATTCCCCAAACGGAAAATTATATGCATTAAAAAGCGGTTACCTTCAGGGTCTCCAATTATTATACTCTGGGGTCTTTTCAGACCCCAGAGTATAATAATTGTTCATGGTGTTCATTATGGGGCATAATAGTGTGTGCAGAGGCCACTATGGGGCATAATAGAGCGTGCAGGAATGCGGCGGGTGGGCTGGTCGGTCAAGGTCTTTGGGGTCGGTCAGCAAGGGGGGCCCCCATGTCAAAAGTTTGCCACGGGGCCCCGCCATTCCTAGTTACACCACTGGACAAAGCTACAGTGACCCTCCTATAGATATACATGAAATACATATAGATTGATCAGTAAGACATTAACCCTGTCATATCACATCAATAAGACAATATGATTTTGTGAAATAAACATGTCCTATTTTTTGAAGCTGAGACAATACTGTACAATGGAGGATCATCTTTCCTCCTAGGTGACAGGTTCAGTGGGCTCTAGTTTGAGATTCCAAATAATCTGTTGCTGGGATCCCAAAATAGAGCTAACAGTGCTCATGATCTATGGAGAACCTACCAGAACATACCAACATATGAGCAGCAAACAGATATAAGAATTAGTCACACATATGATGGAAGGTGTAGATGAATGGCACATATATTTCTAGTGTCTGACATCTATAATTCACAGTGGCAGGACCCAATGTCTGTTGATGATCTGGAGAACAGTTTAGCTTCTTGTGAACTGTATAAAGGATTTACATGTTAGATTTGTAAAACATTTGCAGGATTACTTGGCATCAGATAACAACCCCAGGGTGCTTTACTTCTTAGTACTAACCTCGAGTTATTCAGAAAGCTGAACATTAGATGAAGGCGTGAAAGTGATATAGATTGCTTAGTTGGAGGGTAAAAGTTAACAAACACACACACATATTCCGGGATCGGAAAAGATCAGATTCCGATCAGCAATCGAGTAAATTTCACAATCGCAATCGTATTCCGATTCCGATCGAGGTCAGAAGTTATCTTGAGATCGGCTCAACCCTCATCATGTATATATCATTAATAGAGTTGAGCGATCGGGATTGACTGGAAAATGATTGGAAATCGGATTTTAAAATCGATCCTGAAATGTCAAGATCGGCTCAACCTTAGTCAGTACTTTTACTACCATTAAATGAGTTGTCCAGAATTAGGGAAGAGGGTAATGTTATAAAGTAACGTTAGTACTTTTGTGTTAAATCTGCTGCTGCTTCAATGTCGCCACTCTGTGGTCCCTGACAGTTTTCGCTTCCACGTCCAGCACTGACATGACCAATGTTGGCAATGACTGGCCTCAGCATTCTCCTGTTGTACATCTTAGCATCACTGCTGACCCCAGCGATTTGCTATAGCGGTCATATACAAGTATGCCACATCATCAAAGGATAGATTGGGATATTATTCATTTATATCATGATTTTAGTAATTTTCGACTACCCCTTTAAATATGCTGACGCTCCTTTTTCCAGTTAACCTTTAACCTCTGCTTCTATCCCTTCTGTTGCCAGTGTACCATGCATGGCAGCTCACGTAATATCTTATCTTTATGCGACGGCTTCCTCAGCATTAGAATGGTTAATCAATAAAGAGTGAAACCTCATCCCCCAGTGCCTAGCACCAAGCTGCCCTGTGCTGTAATCGAATGGCACTCAGAACAAAACCAAGCTTCCCTGTCTGTCACCAGAGATCAGTTCTCAAAGGCTGAACAGCCTTGACATGGATATTGCTGGTGTAGCTGTTACTTTTAACCATGACATCACTCAAAACATTGTTATCCTGAGCACACATTGCTTCAAAGCCAGAAACAAATCAACCATAGCAAAGGGTGTGATAGTGCGTGTGCTGCTCGGCTGCGCCTTTACATATCTTCTCCTGTTAAGTCTAGCACACATTTATTCAGCATTTTCTGCATGTAGGCTTTACTAAAGATTATTGACCTGTACTTTGTTTTCTGTACCTTTTATCTCCTTGCAACTCTTCTATTCCAACTTCATGTTTGTTCCAGATCTATAGTCCCTATAGAAAGCAATGAAAGGAGTTGGGTGGAATTAAGTTTTGCTTTTTTGTCTGATCCACTACAAAGAGGATCCAAAGTCAACATGTTGCAACAGATTCTGAGGGACATGTACATTGATCCTGACCTTCTCGCGGAGCTCAACGAAGAGCAGAAACAGATACTTTTCTACAAGATGAGGGAAGAGCAAATCAAACGCTGGGCCGAATGGGATCGCAACCTGCACAAAGAGGAATCCAAAATGAAAATCAAAGCCAAGTTCCAACACAGTAAGTGGAATAAGATAGTGAGACGATAGCTAAGTCGCTGAGCCAGGCGTATTTATTGCATACATAGTAGGAGGCCGGTCATACACATTCGATAAAAATCAGCCATGATGTGGCCAATGCTTTGATGATGGGATTGTACATAAGAAAGAGCCCATCAACATAAACGTAGACTGATGTTTAGAGAACACCATTGCTCTAAGTACACATAGGAAATGGTTGGCTTTATTTTCAAGTCACGCCATATACTTTTATTTTGGACCGACAGATGGCAGAAAATTTTCAACACGCCAGAAATGAGTTGACAGACAAATCTGCCATTGGCTAAGACCAACTATCATTCGCAGTAGTTTTTAAACAATTGTCAGTAAAAATGGCAACTTTTACTTACATGTTACAAAGATTTTTAATAATCAATTCAGATCGTACATAACTTTAAGCACTGGAAGATTTATAGTCTAAAAATGGCGTGTAACTATTAGAAGATCTAAAATGTCTGCCTCAGACTTGAATAGATAGTAAGATTTTATCAACTTTGTTATTAGTCAATGCTTTGGAGTCTTCAAGGGTGCCATAGTTTCTTGTACAATATATATGATTGCAATAATCGAGCACTTCCAGGTATATAATACACTAGGACTGTGGTGAAGCATATATGGCACCTGTGCCAGGGGTGGCACTCATAGCTCTCTCACTGGGCACCCATCTGTAGATCAGATTATACTGTGTAGGGACCACTATGGAACAGATTGTACTGTGTGGGGATCACTGTGGAGCAAACTGTACGGTATGGGGGCCACTGTGGAGCAGATTGTACTATGTGGGGGCCTCTTCACTATTTAGATCACACAGGATCTGTTTTATAGCAGACATGATATTAGTACAGGCCGTAATAACATTGTACGGTCACTATAAAAGAGATCCTGTGCGATGTAACTAGTGAAAGTTAATTATTCAAAAGTAACAAATGCACGATTACCTTTCAGTATAAAGTTGATTGTATAATTGAAAGCTCTGTATAACCCTATTCACGCCACCGTATTTTGCGGGTCCTTAATTGTCCACAAATGTGGATCTGCACAGTATTAAGGTTAAATTGCTGTGTTGGCACTTTGCAAAAATTTAGTGGGTTTTGGGTTTGGGAACACAGTCTCTAATAGGTTCACCATCATTGCACTAGGATTTGTTATTGGTGAGCACCGCTAAGAGGCAGTGCTAAGCCACATCCGCACATCCAAAGAGACAACAACCTAAAGATCTGGTCTGGATAAAGAGATGGTTGTTTAGAGAGGTTAAAGTAAGTTAACATAAGTTAAAAAAAGACATTGTTTTGCCCTATTGGTTTTCTAATAGTGTTCAATATCATATTTGCAGTAATATACTTTTTCAAACACATAGCGTTTTAGCTTCTGGTCTTGTAACCAAATTCCATTATATTTAAGCCAAAAAAGACATCTTATGACAACCTTGTTACTATTAGTTTACATCTAAAGGTATTATGGAGTCAACGTATTATCAACGTAGTTACTTTAACTTGTTAATTGTAATATTCTTCACCACTGAGGTCTCTAGGATTGGTCTCAAGTTTCTTCATCTATTCTTCACTTATACACAATGTTGGTTTCTTATCATGGACAGTATCTTTTTGATTTTGGCTTTCAAGTTTCTCCCCACCCTCCTTCTGCTTCACTTTAATAAGTCTGTTTGACATTGGCTCATTCATCGGTGAGCTAATATGCCAGATCCAATGACGCTTACTATGAGGGGTGGCCAGTAGCATCTGAAGGAGGGTGAGCACTGGCCAAGGGATTTAGACAGAAGACTAGGCCATGACCTGAATCCACCGCTACTATTATAGATTCTTCAACATACTCTACAATTCCTCACTATTTATTCATTATAACCTGTGTTATTCTGATTTCTAAATAATTAAGCAATGGAGGAATCCATACATCAATGCCCTGATGGCAACATATGTCTACGAGGGCATACTGGGAGTTGTGGCTTCACAATACCTGATGGTTCACAGTTGCAAAATGACTTTGGTTTATGTCAAATTTTTTCTCTTCCCATCTTTGGGATGAATTAGAAAACTCATCCTCGTCCTTTGTGGCTGATTTATTGCAGACACAGTATTTGTAGAATATACTATCTTGGGGTTCTTACCAGTAGGGTTGAGCAATCGGGAAAGATTGGATCGGGATCGGCGACCAAGCAAATTTCACGATCGGGATGGACTGGAGAATGATCGGAAATCGGATTTTGAAACCTGAAGATCAGCTCAACCCTACTGTATATATCATATACAATTAGGGTTGAGCGATGGGGATCGGGAAAGATTGGATCCCAATTGGCGATCGAGCAAATTTCACTTATTAGTCATCTGTACAGAGAAGAGTATAGAATGGGATGCTTTAGACACAGATGTTGTGGAGCAGAAGACCCAAACTAGCCCTGTTATAGATGAGTCCTTTTAGTTTGACTGATATAAGCTAGTTTTCATCATTTTTCCCATGAAACATTTCCAGAGTCTCTTCCAGTACCTTTTTCCTTGATGGATTCATTAAAATTCCCTGTACCAGATGCAGCTTGGATGGCTCCAATGATATTACATAATGTTAGTAAATGTGTCTGGGTAATTTAGCTATTACATAATATTGGTAAATGCGCCTGGGTAATTTAGCTATTACCCCAGGAGAAGAACATTTGACATAAATTAGCACTACAATAAACAAACATGTACAGTATGTTACAAGAGTAAAAGACACAAGAAAAATTGCCACAAAGTATCTATTCCGCTCGGTTCTTCCTTTCAGCACCATAGACAGCGACCTCTGTTTACAGGACGTCACTGGGAAAGTACAGACAGAATTTCATTTAGGAAAGGTATTTTTAATTACCTCGGTGGTCCAGAAGAAATCGCGCTTCATAAAAAACAACGAGCCATTAATTTTAATTGTATTGAGATACAATTTATTTCGAAAGACAAAAATCAGCAATTAAAAAGCTTGGAATGCGAGAAAAACAATCTTTGTCTCTTCCTTTACAGTCCTCCTGGCACTCCTTTGTATTACTTTCTGATTGAATTCCGCACACATTTTCTTAGGTGAATCTTTACTTTAACTTGCCTATTATCTTGACAGCCAAACTGCAGTTGAAAATCACCCCACCTTACCCTACAATTTTCTCGACAATGAGGTTTTGCTTTTAATAGCGTTGATGAGCTTCAATTCTGAGAATGAAAATGCAGCAATCAAATCAATGGCTAACAATATCATTGTTTTCAATAGTGAGGCCCCAGCTTACAATGACATGATTGGAAAATTGGCCACAGACAAGCCATAGGGATTTGCTACAGGACACATACAAGGAGTAAGATTTGCAAGAATAACATGGCAAAATCAAATTAGCACTTTAAATGCAAATGTTAGATTTAAATTACACTGGATTGAGTCTGCCCTTCCAGCCAAGCTATTAGTGTCACAAATGGAATAGGAAAGCGCATAGAGGCCCACATTAGTACAATACGAGATGCATCCTCTGAATATGAATTATAGTAGGGAAGGCCACCATACATTAATAAACATAAAATATGGTATAGTATTGACATGACTTAAAGGGGCATATTAACTAATCCACATTGAACCAAAATTATGGAACACATGATATGTGCCGCAATAACTGTTTAAGGCTGAGGCCCCACGTTGCAAAAACGTAGCTTTTTTTGTTGCATTTTTTGAGCCAAAGCCAACAATGGCTACACAAGGAATAGGAAATCTATAGTGATCTCAGTTGTCATGTATATGTATAAAGACAATGAATCCACCAGTCGATATAGCGGAAGTCACAGCTTAGCTACTTTATGTGCCCAGGTCATGCCTAGAAAATGATCCCATACAAGTCAATAGGGTCTGCTCCAGTCCATTGTGTCTATGGACCGCAGTTCTTCTATAGGAAACAGGAAGTCACAGAATGTTTTAGGCTTAGTGGTAGAAGATGGAATTGCAAGATTTTTATAATTTGGAAAATGAAAAACCCAAAAAATCTTTAAAAACGTTTTACATAAAAATGTTAAATAGAGATGAGCGAGTAGTATTCGAACGAGTAGGTATTTGATCGAATACTACGGTATTCGAAATACTCGGACTCGATCGAGTACCACTCGCTATTCGAATGGAAAAATTCGATGCAGAACCAGCATTGATTGGCCGAATGCTATACAGTCGGCCAATCAACGCTGGGTCTTCTCCTACCTTTAGAAGTCTTCTCCGCACAGCGTCCCCGCGGCGTCTTCTGGCTCTGAATTCACTCTGCCAGGCATCGGGCCTGGGCAGAGCCGAGTGCGCATGCCCGTGCTACAAGAAAATGGCCGCTTTGACTATAAGCGGCCATTTTCTTGTATTGCGGGCATGCGCAGTCGGCTCTGCCCAGGCCCGATGCCTGGCAGAGTGAATTCAGAGTCGGAAGACGCCGCGGGGACGCTGCTCGGAGAAGACTTCTCGGAGGATCCAGCCTGACCCTCACTCTTGGACTTGGTAAGTGTAATTTGATTGAATGTTGCCTACCCCTGAAATGAGCATTTTTCCCCCATAGAGTATAATAGGATTTTATATTCGATTTGAGTAGTCGAATTTTGAGGGGCTACTCGAAATGAATATTTCACTGTTCGCTCATCTCTAGAGTTAAATAATAAGTTATTTTCTAGTGAAACAGTCTCTTTAAGAATAAACTATTTACTGTGTGATGAGTGAGATTTATATCTTATAGCCCAGGGGGTGAAAATAGGTCTCATGTAGGTAAAAAACACCATTGTCTTATCTTAAAGGGTTGTTGCAGGACTTCAATTTTGAAGGCCTATCATTCGATTTCCCATACCTTGCCAATCAGCTGGGCAAAGAGCCTCAATATCCCAGCACTAACATGACTCTTAAGCCCTGCTATTGTCACCACAATTGCCAAGCCAGGAATGGAGGTCAATCACAGTAGGGGGCTTGGTTGGGGAATGGAGAGCTTTGCTTTTCCCTTAGCTTTTCATCCCCTTAACTTGAAGGACATCATTATTTTTCTGCAGATGACAGCAGTGTCCTGGTTGGACTGAGGGACAACATATGAAAGGCATTATGATGTATTGATGGTAGTTTTGGTAAGGAGAAAAGGAGCTGACAAAATCTCCTAAAAGTCTCCTACCATCTGTTCTACCACCAGGACATTCTCATCCATTGAAAATAAACAAGTCAAAAGAAAGCTTCCATCTTGTTGCTAAATTGAAGTCAGTGAGGACAGATGCAGACAAGATGTGCATTGTCTGAATCCATCATTGTGCTACTTTTACAGGCAGTTGTTCTTATACCATGATGGATCAGAACAATGGACTAAAATAGCAGTAGGCTTAGCTTGCATGCAAGGGACTGAGCTAATGAATTTCATGACTTACCATATGTGTAAGACAGACATAAGAGAATGCCTCTTCATTAAGATAAGGTAGACAAAGGGACCGTGCAAGGGGACATTTCCATATCTGTATCCAGCCCTTGTACAGGCACACAGGTATAAGTTAAGGTTCCTCTTGGCCTTGATACGGAGTTTGGATAGCTGCTTTGTACTGGGGACTGTCCCCTTATCAAATTGCACTGTGTATTCAAATTGAATAGGAAAATACACTTGACTTTTGGAAAATATGTTAATTGAAAGGAGCAGTATTTTCCCCTAAAGGGTACTGCATTTGTCACAGAAAATAAAAACAAAGTGTCTTAATTAGCTTTGTTAATTAATGTTATGGAGCCTTGACTTTAATTAAAATATCTTTGTACCAGATTTCCTTTAAAAACTAAGTAATGAATCACTCTGTGATGTCTAGTGATGAACAGCCCAACTAGGATCTTAGGACCCTACAGCAAAGTTAAGAAGGAGCTCCCATCTTATTCAAGTAAACTTCATTGTAAAGTTTTAGTAATACAAACAGAAACCAGAACTGCCTCCAATATCTCATTAAATCACAACCATTTGCAACACAACCACACGTAAACACATATAGGATAGACCTCTTATGATAGAATTTTATAAAGTCATGTTGTTGTGAAAAGCTGGTCATCTTGTTCCCACATATCCAGAATAGAAACATTTAAAGAAGGATAGCTTATATATTAGATTTTGGCCACTGCCTTCCCTGCCCTCCTCCCTTGTGATTGACAAATTGAGGTTAAATGAATTTATTTATGGGTTTGTTTTTGGATTTTATTATTTATATTTAATGAATGTGATACTTTGAATTCTTTGAGTATTCTTGGTATTTATAGAGGTATTAGATATTATATTCAGTATATATATTAGGTGTATTATTATCTTAGGCATTTTTGATGGGGTTATATGTATCTATTTAGACGCTTATTCTTGACTGACTATGTATATTTCTTGGAAGTTGCATTTGGGATTAGTGGAATCTTTATTGTCCTTATGGATGAATTATCAATTTGGGATTTTTCCAATTACTTATTGATAATTATTGAGTTTTTGCAACATTGGCTTTTGGGTTTCCATTTTTTTGTAATGATTTTAGTATATTAGAGACTGATTATCTTTTTGTTGTTCACATATACTTCTAAGTTAGGTCAGTGGTTTCCTCCATTGCTCTGTACGCCTCTTATAGCACACGGACCCCATAGACTATAATGGGGTCCGTGTGCTGCCTGCACAAATCCTACGGGCAGGAAAGTAGATTGTGAACTACATTCCTGTCCGCATGATCCCTGCAGAGATCTGGTGGCAAGCACACGGACTCCATTATAGTCACTGGCACAACACTTGCAGTTGCGTTGGGTATTCCGTTCAGGGGGGTTCCTCATGTGGACTCCCCTAGACGGAATAAGAACGCAGATGTGAATGAGACCCAAGGACAGAGACACAGAATCGGCTGGACCGGTCACAATTCTGTCCTCTTCTTAGTTGTAAGCCTTGAAAATGGGATAGATTATGAAAAGATCTGGGCCATTGTTGTGGACCTCTCTGGCACTATGAGAACCAGGTCACATGTTACTACTATAAAACCCTATTGTTTCTAAAGTAAAAATGCATGTTTTCTTCATTTCTTCACCAGATCTTAAGTTTGAGAATGAACACAAAAGTATTTGAGTGTTATATAACGTGTCGCGATAATTAAACTTATTTTACATGACTCCGGACCCCCCCCCCCCCCATTAATGCTGCAATATGTGTACTCTTTAGTGTGAAAGAGCTGCATAAAATTAATTCTTGTCATGTGTTGGATGATTTATTAATTTTTAGATTAATGCAATGCAGCATGTAACACCCATAAAACTCAGTTTAGCGGCTGAGTCAGTCATACCCATCAATTATCACTGCGCGCTGATACTTTCCTTCCTGATTAAACGCAGCACAAGTTTAGCTTTTCACTTATCTCTTAGTTTTATCTATTCAGGATTATCCTGCTCAGCACCACAATAGACAACCATGCAGACAGAAAAACTGCCCACAGCCACAATTATATATGGTTGTATAACTTGATCACATTTTCATAGAATAAAGTTGAACTGAGCAAAAATACTGACCTTCAACCGCTGGAATCCATGATTGTTCTCTGTATTTGGATGTGACGCTCAGAAAATGAGGTTTTACTTTGTAGTTTGCAGTGATCTTAAGTGACCTCGCAACAACCATTGGCATTGGCGGTAGTAGCTATGTTATCACAGCCAAATGATAGGAAAGAATAAAGCGGCGGGATGTATAACTATATATCCAATAAATCCACAATTGGATAAACAATATAGCGAGATGGGATACATTGGGTACGCTAGCTCTGCTATTCAAATGATGTCTACAAATACAGATGTGTAAAAAGTGTGTCCATAGGTGTGTAAGCGGCAGAACACTGGAAGTTATTGGGGTATTCTCAATAGGGTGAGCGAATAAGCAACTGGCAGACAGCTTACCTCCCCGGAGAATAAAAACATTTGTATTCTTTCCTTCCTTCGGGGAAAGCTTTTACACACCCAAAATTGTCTAATATATCTGGCCACCTTTAGTATGAAAGCAGTAACTAGGAATAGCGGGGCCCCGTGGCGAACTTTTGACATGCCCCCCCCCCGACCAACACCGACGCTGAAGACCTCGACCAACCCCCTCCTACGCATTTCTGCGCGTTCTATTATGCCCCATAGTGGCCCCTGCACACAGTATTATGTCCCTTAGTGGCCCCTGCACACAGTATTATCCCCCATAGTGGCTCCTGCACACAGTATTATGTCCCTTAGTGGCCCGTGCAAACAGTATTATCCCCCATAGTGGACACCTATAAACAATTATTATACTCTGGGGTCTTTTCAGACCCAAGAGTATAATAATCGGAGACTCGGGGGGAATAAAAACATAAAAAAACTACTGTAACTTACCTGTCCCCCGGCTCCTACGCTGTCTTCTCCGCTGCTGTCCATGTTCAATGACGTCGGACGTCACATAACCCGGGACGCAGGCCGGGTTCATGTGACGTCAGAGACGTCAGGAAGGAGGCCTGGCAGGATCATGGAAAGGTAAGTAACAGTGTTTTTTATGTTTCTTACCTCTCCCGGTCTGCCAATCATTATACTCGGGGGTCCGAAAAGAAACCCGAGTATAATGATAGCAGTGGTAGCAGCTGTCACCGGGCCCCTAATGTCCCGGGCCCTGTGGCAGCTGCCTCCGCTGCTATGGCGGTAGTTACACCACTGTATGAAAGTAGAGCTGTAGTCAGGGTCACATATCAGGGAACTGCATATATATATATATATATATATATATATATATATATATATATATATATATATATATATATCTCTATCTCATTTCATCTGAGAGTTGTATATTGAAGATTTGAGTATTCCTTATAGATTAAGCTACCAATAAGTCCCATACACAATCACCTAATCACCTGATAGTTTCTAAAAATGAAGGAGTCATAACAAAAAGTGGAGAATCTCCTCTACAAACAAGAAATACCTGCTTAGTCAGCCACTGGCTATTGACTAAGCCACTGTTTCCTTTGTTATGGTGGAAGAGTACATGAGATGGTACCTTGTAAGCACAAGGGACTAGGGAATATTAGGGGGGAGTACTGCTTTTTTGATTTTATTCACCTAATTTGAGTCGTTTAGTAAAATGTTTGATCATTGATCAGCAACAAGGATATAACTAATGGCAAACAATTTCTTTTTATAGATGAATTCACAGTTTACTGACTTATAGGTAAATTCCAATATACATGACCTTCTTATACGGCATATCATAAATACATGCCTGTGATATTGTACTACCACTTGTTCAGAAAAATCACCAGGGGTTACTATAGTAAAATATATACCCAGATAGGCAGTCTGCAAGTGAACGATTATGCCAGCTATTACTTTGCTTACTCTAAACCAGAAATGTTGTTAAAGAGGACCTTTCACCAATTTGGGCACAGGCAGTTTTATATACTGCTGGAAAGCTGACAGTGCGCTGAATTCAGCACAGAGTCAGCTTTCCCAATCTGTGCCCCAGGTAAAGAGCTATCGGTTCCGGTACCATAGCTCTTTACAGTCAGTCAGGTATGTCCTTCTTCACAGCAACGCCTATCGCGCTGTGCTGTGTGAACGGGGAGTAACTCCCCTCTCAATATCCAAAAGAGTAGTCAATAGGGAAAGCCAGAGGTCAAGAATCAGAATACAAGAATAAACAGCAAGAGAAAAGCCAGCACGTACAAGGCAATAGCAAACACCAATGTGAATGTGAGCCAAGAATAAAATAGGGAGGATGAACCTGCCCTGGACCTGATAGGAAGGCAGGTTGTCAATCACAGGGCAAGGCTAAATTTAACTATTAGAGGAGCGGAGGGAAATGAAGGTGAAGGAGATGGGTGTGGTGGGAAATCAATTAACAAGGTGAAGGAATAGGACAGTGTTCAGACAATGCAAAACAAACCCAAAAGAAGAAATCACAGCCGAACACATCTCCTGCACCACAGCATGCGACCGGATGATGACACCAAAGACCGGATGGGCAAAGAGGTTACAAATGAATTTTGAATTTCTGGTGAATTTCAGCCTTGGCCAAAGCCTCAAAACACACCCCTTTCCAGTGGATCCAAACCTCTTTCCAGTGGAACCCACCCCTTTTCAGTGGATCCACACCCCTTTCCAGTTGAGCCACACCTCTTTTTCAACAAATCATAAAATTTTGGTCTAAAATTAGATATGCTATTTTTTTGTCCCATGTTTTGGGACATTTTATTCCCAAATCAAGCTGAAACAACAATAGCAATTATGCCCCCTTGTTCCTTTAGAGAAAGAAGAAGTATTTGTACTCCTAGTATGGATCTTCATGGACTGTATGGTAAATACAACAACCGCCCTTATTTACCTCCATTACAACATCATAGTGCTTTATTTTTAACAGGTCTCTAATAGTGACAGGTTGTCTTTATATTTATTCCATCTATTCTCGACCTATTAAATCTTTTATAGCTTTAGACCACTGTGAAGAAGCAGGCTGTCCACTAGAATCCATGAATTAAAAATTATCTCCAGCCTTGCTAAACTCGGTGACTGCTTACGTCCGATGTAACCACGTGACCATTGTGAAGTTATAGGACAGCATCACCCAGGGGCTCTGATCACCCAAAGGCTGAAATGCGTTACACAATACACTTCTAATGATGTGTCCAAAGATCTTACGCTATATGTGAAATCACAACTCCAGCAGAATCATTGTAATCCATCTATGGGATTTTAGAACCTCAGGGCCTGAGCAAAATATTTCATTTATTGCAATTTGTAAGTTGCTTGCTTATTTTCTTTTCTAAGTAGTTATGAGGAGTGAAAAAGTAATTATATTTTTAGAAATTGTTGTAGCAGAATTACTTTATAAATAGCTTAGAAGCAACTTAGTCAAGAGAAACTTCTGTCCTAGAACAGCCAATTATGCCGGTAAAGTATTGTCTATGTATTGTGGATATGTATCAGTATTGTGCAGGGAAAAAACACTCAAGCAAATTTAATATTGTAGGGGCTGGTTTTGGTGCAACGTGAAAAAAATCTCATAAATGTCACTGGGGTCTGAGATATATTCTTTAATATGTTATGTGGTTCATAATGCTAATACTACAGACTGTTATATAAAACTGACACAGGCTGTTGCAGCCGTGAGATATTATATTTGAGTTCAAGGGCATACATACCATAGAAGAAGCCCATGGGTCTGCTACGTACCCTTTAAAGACAATTTCCAGCTCTAGTGTTATTGGGTGGATTGAACCTGGGCAGCACGTTTGTATCCAGAGGATTTGCAATTAGGGTTGAGTGATCGGGATCAGAAAAGATCAGATCCCAATCGGCGATTGAGTAAGTTTCACATTCGCAATCGGGTTCCGATCCCACCTAAAAAAGATCTGGAACGGAATTTCGATTCCGATCGCTCAACTTACCTGCACAGAATCGCTGCCGCTCTCCGTTGTTCTTGCTCTTCTTCTCTCTACTTCACATCCCTGCAGAGCGCCGTGCACGCCCCCGCCTCCCAGGCACTCATGTCTCCCCGCCCTGTACCCGCCCACACTTTCCTAAGCCACATCAAGCCCCGCCTACTCACAGCATCAGTAACACTATCCTGGGAGGCAGGGGCACACACGGCGCTCTGAAGGCATGGGAAGTAGAGAGAAGAGGAGTGAGAACAATGGGGAGTGGAAGTGATTCTGTGTGCAGGTAAGTGAAGGGGACTAAGTAGCCAGGAGATTTTTTTAATCACTACACAGCATGGAGTCCATAAATTGAAATCTTCAATCTTTGGATTCCACGTTGTGTAGTGAACAGGATCATTTTTAAAATCTGATTTTCGATCATTAAAAAATCCCATTGACTTGCATTGGGATCGGATGGAAAATGATCCTAAAAGAGATTTTAAAAACGATCCTGAAATCTCAAGATCGGCTCAACCCTACTTGCAATGTTGGCAAGGAATTGGTCCAAAGGTCATGAAGATAGTTTAGCTCTGAACACCAAGTCGTTCTGTCTTGGTTGGTCCAGATTCATCTTTCTTGTAGGATCTCCTATTTTTTCCGTGAGCTCCTGGATGTGGTTCATTTATGTAAAACAAAATTCTTATATATATATATATATATATATATATATATATATATATATATATATAAATATATATAAATATATATAAATATATATATATATGTCTTACAAATCTAACTCCTGTCACATCTCTCTGACGCCCCCTGGAAAAAGACTAAATTAGACTTTGTAATATGGAGGACATGTTGAAAACTTCTAGGCCTCAAGCTTCTATTGGCTTCAAACTTCTATTGTAAGCGGCCATTTTCTTGTGGCTGGCGGGCTTGCGCAGTTGGCTTTGCCCTAGGCCTAAAAGTTTGAAGCCAACCCCCGGAAGAAGATGCATGAAGACCCTGTTCCCGATGAAGATGGAGGCGACGCTGTAGAGTTCTCTCTCAGCATTGGGGACGCCCCCAATATTTTGAGCGCTTTAACCGAACAACGGCCCGGAGAAGATATCTAAAGGTAGGAGAAGAATAGCCTTTCTTAAGGCTATTCCTACGTGATGGGCAGAAAAAAAAAATGACTTTAAAAGATAGGAGACCTTTAAATGATATGAGACATTTGGAGGTACTGTACATTAAAGTTTTCACGGTCCTCTACTAAAGCATCATATGACACAGAGCCCTTCTATAGCATGTGTATAATCCCTGAGGACAGTGAGCTCTTCGGCTAGGTTTCTAACACATCTATTCCAGGAACAGGTGTCTTGCAGGACTGCATGTCTATCAGCTGACAATTCCTTCGGCACTTGATTTCATTAGGATCTTGTTTCTCCTATTTCAGAAATAACTGGCTGCTCGGTAGTTAAGCAGCATATGTTGTATCCAGGATCAAGGAACCTTCGGAGAATGTGAAGACCGTAGTGTGCCAACATCTATGCCGTTCCATCAGTTTATGTAGACTATGCTGTTTGACAACGCACTTTTGTTTTTCTATTTGCGCTTTCTTCTAAAGCTTTGATCTATTGCTATGAAACAATTCTACAAATATATCCATTTTATAAATGAGGAACACGATGAATAAAAGAAGGTCTCTGCTATTCACAAATGTTTGCATTTTGGCATGACACAAAAGTGGATTTTGTCAAGGCTTCTTAACCAATTTGACCTTCCAGATCCCAATACCAGCTTTTAGTTTTGAATAGTTTAGTAAGTAACTACATAATGCATTTAAAATCTTCTCCCCGCCATTGTTCGGTAGAAATCCCATTTTTTTAATATGGATGCAAATGAGTTCTCTTGCAGCACTGATGGCAGGCCCCAGTGCTCAAACAGCACTGGGGGTGTCCCCAATGCTGCTAGAGAAATCTCCAGTACCACCTCCATCTTCTTCAGGAACGGTCTCTCTGCATGTCTTCTTCCGGAGCTGGGTTCAAACTTCTACGCATGCGCAGTCAGCTCTGCCATCGGGACTCGGGAAGAGCCGACTGCACATGCGCGTGGCCATTTTTTCGTGGCAGCTTACCCCAGCTTACTGTGTAAGCGGCCACAAGAAAATGGCTGCTTACACCAGTCGGGCATGCATAGTTGGCAGAGGAACTCATTTGTATACAGATGAAAACTGGGATTTCTACCGAACGGCGGAGCGGAGAAGACATCTAAAGGTAGGAGAGGAATAACCTTTCTTAAGGCTATTCCTACGTGTGATCAAAATTTTAATGATAGGATCCCTTTATAAACCACAGACAGTACATGGATGTCCTCTGTGTACCATCAGTGTGCCATCCATATTTCCAGACAAGCTAGGGACACCATTAGAGGTCTGCTGTGCTTTATTTTTGCAGGTCCGCAAACTCAGATCATACACCGATGACACACTGCCCGTTTTTGCGGACATACGGCACTGATGATAAAAGCACACCCGATCCGCAAAAAGAACACTGCTTACTAGTTTACTGACCACGAAATTCACACGGTCGTCTCCAACTGGGGTAAAGGGAAGGATGAAAGGGAAATATTTTAAGATAAGGAGTAGAGATGAGCGAGTAGTGTTCGATTGAGTAGGTGTTCGATCAAATACTACGGTATTCGAAATACTCATACTTGATCGAACACTACTAGCTGTTCGAAGTTTATGGTTCAATGCAGAACCAGCGTTGATTGGCAGAATGCTATACATTCTGCCAATCAACGCTGGTTCTTCTCTTACCTTTAGAAGTCTTCTCCATGCAGCATCCCCGCGGCGTCTTCCGGCTGGAATTCACTCTGCCTAGGCATCCGCCCTAGGCAGAGCCGACTGCACATGTGCGGGCATGCCCTCGCATGCGCAGACAGCTCTGCTCAGGCGTCGGGCAGAGACGACCGCGCATGCGCAGTCGGCTCTGCCTAGGCCCCGATGCCTAGGCAGAGTGAATTCTAGCTGGAAGACGCCGCGGGGGCGCTGCGCCGGGAGAAGACTTCAAGGAGAATCCAGCCCGACCGTCACTCGTGGACTTGGTAAGTATAATTTTATCAAATTTTGTATACCCCTGAAACGAGCATTTCCCCCATAGACTATAATGGGGTTCGAAATCCGTTCGAACAGTCGAACAGTGTGCGGCTGTTCAAATCGGTTTTCGAACTTCGGACATTTTAGTGTTCGCTCATCTCTAATAAGGAGTTTAATTCTGTGACTTGTACTAACGGCTTTGGCAGTGGTATTGGCAGAGGGTCTGACCAAGCTCACATGCGTTACATTCTGAATTTAGTAATAATTCTGTATTTTGTAGTGGGGCTTCATGTGTTCTATGTCGGTCCCTGTTCCCAATCATTTCCATAATGTGTATGAAAGTGTATAATGTGACACGTTTCTGATTTAGGACTTAGCACATGTAGACTATGACATACACACAGCATTACTGCTGCTAAATAATAAATCAAGAAGCCCTTAATGAAATTAATATACAATAGTAAGCTATAAAATATGAATGCTAAAATGCAGACATCTATTATTACACTATACTCGCCAAGTAATAACACGCCTATTTATTGGATACATTTACTTTGCAGGAAAGGTTACTAGTTTCTCACCAGTCTTTAACTGTCTGTCTTTTGCACGTCATCCTGTTTTTGCTTTTTTTTTTTTTTTTTTTTTTTTTTTTTTTGGAAATCGTATCCTCTGAATAGCATATCGCCTTTGTCATTCTAATACAATAAGAAATTCCTAGTGCCGTCGATTTTCACCCCCTCAGAACTATCCCCTTTCCGGCGTACAATGGAGTTCAGGGGGAAACGTACAGAAGCTGCTGTAAAATAATCATGGCAGTGGGAACAAAAGATGAATATTTAATGCTTGCACTAAGAAGCCGGTTCAAATAGTCATGCCCTGGAGCAATACTTATCAGAAGTTGGAAAATATCATAGGACATGGAAATTAGGACTGGATGTGTAACTAGTGTTTGTCGGGAGCCTTTGTGAAGAAATAAAGCGGTTTGGTGCGCAGCAGGCAAGTTACTGGCAGCGGATTGCAGGCGATTCATTAGACGCATTGCTTCTTCTATACTTAGATACATCCATTGTGTCTTATCCAGAAAAAATGAGTTCTAATAGCCCTGGAGTATTAGGAAAGTAAGACTTCAAAACTTGGGCTCAACTTTTTTCTTTTTATCTAAATGTATCAAAACAGTGACAGTCAATTAGTAGTATTAATACTAGAGCATGAGCAATACATGTATATTAGCTCAAGTGTATATACAGTATTATTGCATCAACAGTAATGTATAACAGCACATAAAACATGAGCAATGCAATAGTATCTGTATATACAATGTATATCACATCACCAGTAGTGTATTATAATAGCATCATCAATAATAGAGATGAGCGAACACTAAAATGTTCGAGGTTCGAAATTCGATTCGAACAGCCGCTCACTGTTCGAGTGTTCGAACGGGTTTCGAACCCCATTATAGTCTATGGGGAACATATACTCGTTAAGGGGGAAACCCAAATCCGTGTCTGGAGGGTCACCAAGTCCACTATGACAACCCAGGAAATGATACCAACACCCTGGAATGACACTGGGACAGCAGGGGAAGCATGTCTGGGGGCATAAAAGTCACTTTATTTCATGGAAATCCCTGTCAGTTTGCGATTTTCGCAAGCTAACTTTTCCCCATACAAATGCATTGGCCAGTGCTGATTGGCCAGAGTTCGGAACTCGACCAATCAGCGCTGGCTCTGCTGGAGGAGATGGAGTCTAAGATCGCTCCACACCAGTCTCCATTCAGGTCCGACCTTAGACTCCGCCTCCTCCGGCAGAGCCAGCGCTGATTGGCCGAAGGCTGGCCAATGCATTCCTATGCGAATGCAGAGACTTAGCAGTGCTGAGCTAGTTCTGCTCAACTACACATATGATGCACACTCGGCACTGCTACATCAGATGTAGCAATCTGATGTAGCAGAGCCGAGGGTGTACTAGAACCCCTGTGCAAACTCAGTTCACGCTAATAGAATGCATTGGCCAGCACTGATTGGCCAGAGTACGGAACTCGACCAATCAGCGCTGGCTCTGCTGGAGGAGGCGGAGTCTAAGATCGCTCCACACCAGTCTCCATTCTGGTCCGACCTTAGACTCCGCCTCCTCCAGCAGAGCCAGCGCTGATTGGACGAATTCCGTACTCTGGCCAATCAGTGCTGGCCAATGCATTCTATTGGCGTGATGAAGCAGTGCTGAATGTGTGTGTTTAGCTCAACTACACCGGTGGAGTAGTTGAGCTAAGCACACAGATTCAGCTCTGCTTCAATCAGCGCTGGCCAATGCATTCTATTAGCTTGATGAAGCAGAGTGTGCACAAGGGTTCAAGCGCACCCTCGGCTCTGATGTAGCAGAGCCGAGGGTGCGCTTGAACCCTTGTGCAGCCTAGGCTCTGCTACATCAGAGCCGAGGGTGCGCTTGAACCCTTGTGCACACTCTGCTTCATCAAGCTAATAGAATGCATTGGCCAGAGTACGGAATTCGGCCAATCAGCGCTGGCCAATGCATCCCTATGGGAAAAAGTTTATCTCACAAAAATCACAATTACACACCCGATAGAGCCCCAAAAAGTTATTTTTAATAACATTCCCCCCTAAATAAAGGTTATCCCTAGCTATCCCTGCCTGTACAGCTATCCCTGTCTCATAGTCACAAAGTTCACATTCTCATATGACCCGGATTTGAAATCCACTATTCGTCTAAAATGGAGGTCACCTGATTTCGGCAGCCAATGACTTTTTCCAATTTTTTTCAATGCCTCCGGTGTCGTAGTTCCTGTCCCACCTCCCCTGCGCTGTTATTGGTGCAAAAAAGGCACCAGGGAAGGTGGGAGGGGAATCGAATTTTGGCGCACTTTACCACGCGGTGTTCGATTCGAACATGGCGAACACCCTGATATCCGATCGAACATGTGTTCGATAGAACACTGTTCGCTCATCTCTAATCAATAATACACATAGCATGAACAATACAAGTGTACCTGTACAATAACATCAGTGTTACTGCATAGACAATATAATCACATCAACAGTGGTGTATTTAGACAGCATCATAACAACATATATAGCATGAATAATTGGGTTGAGCCGGTCTTGAGATTTCAGGATCGATTTTAAAATCCGATTTCCGATCATTTTCCAGCCGATCCCGATTGTGAAACTTGTTCAATCTCGGAAAAGATCGGATCCCGATCGCTCAACCCTATTGATACATACATGAATAGGGTTGAGCCAATCTTAAGATAACCTCTGACCTTGATCCTGCCGGAAAAAGATCGGGATCAGAATTCTGATTGCAATCGTGAAATTTACTCGATTGACGATCGGAATCCGATCTTTTCCGATCCCGATCGCTCAACCCTAATGAATAATACAATAACACACATATAGTAAGTCCAGTGTCAGTGCATATACAGTATAATCATGTCAGCAGTTGTCTAGTCATAACAGTATCATAGACAACACATATAGCAATATAATCGTACAGTCGTGTAGTTATAAGAGCATCCATAATACATAAAGCATGAGAAATACAATAGTTCCTGTATATACAGTATAATCACATCAACTATAGCCTCATCACAAGGGGCAACACAGTGTCTCAGTGGTTAGCACTGCAGCCTTGCAGCACTGGAGTCCTGGGTTCGAATCCCATCAGGAACAACATCTGCCAGGAGATTGTGTCTGTTTGGATTTCCTTCCATTCTATAAAAACATACTGATAGGACAACAACAAAAAAAGTACATTGTGATCCCTATATGGGGTTCACAATCTACTTAAAAAAACTATAGTGTCAGCACCAACACATGTAACATGGCTTAAAAATGTGGCGCTATCTCCATTTTTGACATTCTGTAAACTTTTTGGAAAAGAGGTTGGAGCAGGGTGGAGATCAAGACATGAACTATATCTGAATTCTACACTAGTCTGACTATCATGGGATCCTACTGTATGTGTCAGAATGATTAAATCCCTTAATAATTTAGGTTCATCTTGTGCCAGCAGGTCAATGAATTAAAACTAACAGAGGAATCGCCATTCTTAATAAATTCCCTCCACTTTGTTGGACCATCTTTTATCTATTTTAAGTTACTTTTTTTCTATGTGAACTGTCCCAACTTTTTCAGAATTCGAAATTTCTAGACCATGTTTATTGCAATTTTGGATGTTCCTCTTAAAGAGGTTTCACCAAAGTCACAAATTTTCTGCTGCAGATTTTCTGACAATCTGTGACAACATTTGCAGCAGTATTCACCCTATGTATTCACTTTGCAGGTACTTAATGGTCTGTAGGAAGTTTAGACGGATCCACAATGTGCCCAAACATTGCATGGCCATGCATAGTGGAGAGTAGGGTTGAGCCAATCTTGAGATTTCAGGATTGTTTTTAAAATCCGATTTTCTATCATTTTCCAGCCGATCCCGATCGGCGATCTCAAAATTTGCTCGATCGCCGTTCGGATCCGATCTTTCCCGATCCTTATCGCTCAACCCTAGTGGAGAGCAAAAATTAATGGCCCATGGACTCACAATTTTATGGGATTTTAACTGATTGATCTCCACTGTAACATGTTAATATGAACCCTGAGATAAAAAGTAACGCAGTGCCCATCTCATGGAATACTATGTCTCATTGAGTAAAGGTTGCCTTTGTATGCCACCTAGCATTGTGTACAGTATTACCTGACCATATATATTTCACTAGGAATTCTGCAAAGTGTAAATAAATTCTCCTTGATGGAAAAAGGAAAAATCATTTTTGCGCCACCTTTTGGAATATCACTCCATATAGATTAGGGATTGACTAAAAAACAAACAAACCGAAAAAAAAACAAAACCTAGTGACATTGACTGGGATTGTCGCTAAACCAAAATATCTTCAAAAAGGAAGAAAGACCAATCCACAGGCAAGCATTTAGGTGTCACTCTTCTTTATCAGTCCAATACAAGATGACTGTTTTATCTTCAAATTGGCCTGTAAACGCAATGTCTACATAAAGGAGACATGGCATCTAGAGTTGAGCTGAAATCTCAGGATCGATTTCAAACATTTTCCATCCGTTCCCGATCGTGAAATTTACTCGATCGCCGATCGGAATCTGATCTTTTCCAATCCCAATCATTGAACCCTAGTTACTTTATGTTTATGGAGTAGGGTTGAGACAATCTTAAGATTTCAGGATCGTTTTTAATATTTGATTTCCGATCATTTTCCATCCAATCGTGAAATTTACTTAATCGCCGATCGGAATACGATTTTTCCGAACCTGATCGCTCAACCCTAATGGCATCCCTTCTCATCCATATACTGTATATGACTAGAGATGAGTGAGTAGTGTTCGATCGAGTAGGTGTTTGATCGAATTCTACGGTATTCGAAATACTCGTACTCGATCGAACACTACTAGCTGTTCGAAGTTTAAGGTTCGATGCAGAACGCTATACATTCTGCCAATCAACGCTGGTTCTTCTTATACCTTTAGAAGTCTTCTCCGTGCAGCGTCCCCACGGCGTCTTCCGGCTGGAATTCACTCTGCCTAGGCATCCGGCCTAGGCAGAGCCGACTGCGCATGCGCGGGCATGCCCTCGCATGCGCAGTCGACTCTGCTCAGGCGTTGGGCCGGGCAGAGCCGACCGCGCATGCGCAATCGGCTCTGCCTAGGCCCCGATGCCTAGGCAGAGTGAATTCCAACCAGAAGACGCCGTGGGGGCGCTGCGACGGTAGAAGACTTCAAGGGGGAACCAGCCCAACTGTCACTCGTGCACTAATTGTATCGAATTTTGAGTACCCCTGAAACGAGAATTTCCCCCCATAGACTATAATGGGGTTCGAAATCCGTTCGAATAGCCGAACAGTGTGCGGCTGTTCGAATCGGATTTCGAACCTCGGACATTTTAGTGTTCGCTCATCTCTATGTATGACCTTGTATCTAGCCAAACCTATACCCTGCTTCACTCAATACCCACAACACAGCCGTTTGCAGAGATTTCTCTGTCTTCTGTTCTGTTTGGCTTTCTTAGAAAACCAGTCATTGATCATCTATAAGGAGATACCTTTCAATAGAGTAAGTTTTCCTTAGACCATCATGAGAAGTTGTTAGCATGTTCCATTCCCAAATCTCATGTATGCAGTAGGAGCAATGATAGCAGAACAAGTTAGAAGTCAGGTATGCAGGTTTAGTATTACATGCGACGATTGCTGTGAAATACATATAGAAATGCTAGAAATGGGATTTGTCAACAAATACACGTAATTGTGGCAAGTATGATAAATGGCGCTGCCACGTAGTCTGCTGACCACAGCGATTAGCGGCAGCGGGTTGGATCTTCGTTAGGAACCTTCTCTTTAATTAGCATCAGATATGCAGATGTAAACTAAATGCTCTGGAAAATATCATTACACAGGGGGCCAACGTTTCATTCTGACATGTAGGTAACATATTACAATATTGCTTTCCTCTTTATAGTAATGTGAAGGATATTTTCAAGGTCATATCACATAATGTATTAAAACATGTTGAGAATGAATTATCCATAACATTAAAACCACTGACAACTGAATGGAATAGAATTGATTATCTCGTGACAATGGCAGCTGTCACATGGTGGGATATATTAGGTAGAAAGTGGACGGACAGTGTTTAAAGTTGATGTGTTGGATGTAGATAAAATTGGCAAGCACAAGGATCTGAGTGAGTTTGATAGAGCACATATTGTGATGGCTGAACTTGTGGGTCAGAACATCTCTAAAGTGATGTCTTGTGGGTTGTACCGGGTATGTAATGGCGTGGGCTTTATGCGATACATCCTGGAGAGGTGTGGTATTGATTTGGCGTCTAGAGATGAGCGAACACTAAAATGTTCGAGGTTCGAAATTCGATTCGAACAGCCGCTCACTGTTCGAGTGTTCGAATGGGTTTCGAACCCCATTATAGTCTATGGGGAACATAAACTCGTTAAGGGGGAAACCCAAATTCGTGTCTGGAGGGTCACCAAGTCCACTATGACACCCCAGGAAATGATACCAACACCCTGGAATGACACTGGGACAGCAGGGGAAGCATGTCTGGGGGCATAAAAGTCACTTTATTTCATGGAAATCCCTGTCAGTTTGCGATTTTCGCAAGCTAACTTTTCCCCATAGAAATGCATTGGCCAGTGCTGATTGGCCAGAGTACGGAACTCGACCAATCAGCGCTGGCTCTGCTGGAGGAGGCGGAGTCTAAGATAGCTCCACACCAGTCTCCATTCAGGTCCGACCTTAGACTCCGCCTCCTCCGGCAGAGCCAGCGCTGATTGGCCGAAGGCTGGCCAATGCATTCCTATGCGAATGCAGACTTAGCAGTGCTGAGTCAGTTTTGCTCAACTACACATCTGATGCACACTCGGCACTGCTACATCAGATGTAGCAATCTGATGTAGCAGAGCCGAGGGTGCACTAGAACCCCTGTGCAAACTCAGTTCACGCTAATAGAATGCATTGGCCAGCGCTGATTGGCCAATGCATTCTATTAGCCCGATGAAGTAGAGCTGAATGTGTGTGCTAAGCACACACATTCAGCACTGCTTCATCAAGCCAATACAATGCATTAGCCAGTGCTGATTGGCCAGAGTACGGAATTCGGCCAATCAGCGCTGGCCAATGCATTCTATTAGCCCGATGAAGTAGAGCTGAATGTGTGTGCTAAGCACACACATTCAGCACTGCTTCATCAAGCCAATACAATGCATTAGCCAGTGCTGATTGGCCAGAGTACGGAATTCGGCCAATCAGCGCTGGCCAATGCATTCTATTAGCCCGATGAAGTAGAGCTGAATGTGTGTGCTAAGCACACTCATTCAGCACTGCTTCATCACGCCAATACAATGCATTAGCCAGTGCTGATTGGCCAGAGTACGGAATTCGGCCAATCAGCGCTGGCTCTGCTGGAGGAGGCGGAGTCTAAGGTCGGACCTGAATGGAGACTGGTGTGGAGCGATCTTAGACTCCGCCTCCTCCAGCAGAGCCAGCGCTGATTGGCCGAATTCCGTACTCTGGCCAATCAGCACTGGCTAATGCATTGTATTGGCGTGATGAAGCAGTGCTGAATGTGTGTGCTTAGCACACACATTCAGCTCTACTTCATCGGGCTAATAGAATGCATTGGCCAGCGCTGATTGGCCGAATTCCGTACTCTGGCCAATCAGTGCTGGCCAATGCATTCTATTAGCTTGATGAAGCAGAGTGTGCACAAGGGTTCAAGCGCACCCTCGGCTCTGATGTAGCAGAGCCGAGGCTGCACAAGGGTTCAAGCGCACCCTCGGCTCTGATGTAGGAGAGCCGAGGGTGCACTTGAACCCTTGTGCAGCCTCGGCTCTGCTACATCAGAGCCGAGGGTGCGCTTGAACCCTTGTGCACACTCTGCTTCATCAAGCTAATAGAATGCATTGGCCAGCGCTGATTGGCCAATGTATTCTATTAGCCTGATGAAGTAGAGCTGAATGTGTGTGCTAAGCACACACATTCAGCTCTACTTCATCGGGCTAATAGAATGCATTGGCCAGCGCTGATTGGCCAGAGTACGGAACTCGACCAATCAGCGCTGGCTCTGCTGGAGGAGGCGGAGTCTAAGATCGCTCCACACCAGTCTCCATTCAGGTCCGACCTTAGACTCCGCCTCCTCCAGCAGAGCCAGCGCTGATTGGCCGAATTCCGTACTCTGGCCAATCAGCACTGGCTAATGCATTGTATTGGCTTGATGAAGCAGTGCTGAATGTGTGTGCTTAGCACACACATTCAGCTCTACTTCATCGGGCTAATAGAATGCATTGGCCAATCAGCGCTGGCCAATGCATTCTATTAGCGTGAACTGAGTTTGCACAGGGGTTCTAGTGCACCCTCGGCTCTGCTACATCAGATTGCTACATCTGATGTAGCAGTGCCGAGTGTGCATCAGATGTGTAGTTGAGCAAAACTGACTCAGCACTGCTAAGTCTCTGCATTCGCATAGGAATGCATTGGCCAGCCTTCGGCCAATCAGCGCTGGCTCTGCCGGAGGAGGCGGAGTCTAAGGTCGGACCTGAATGGAGACTGGTGTGGAGCGATCTTAGACTCCGCCTCCTCCAGCAGAGCCAGCGCTGATTGGTCGAGTTCCGTACTCTGGCCAATCAGCGCTGGCCAATGCATTCTATTAGCCCGATGAAGTAGAGCTGAATGTGTGTGCTTAGCACACACATTCAGCTCTACTTCATCAGGCTAATAGAATACATTGGCCAATCAGCGCTGGCCAATGCATTCTATTAGCTTGATGAAGCAGAGTGTGCACAAGGGTTCAAGCGCACCCTCGGCTCTGATGTAGCAGAGCTGAGGGTGCACAAGGGTTCAAGTGCACCCTCGGCTCTCCTACATCAGAGCCGAGGGTGCGCTTGAACCCTTGTGCAGCCTCGGCTCTGCTACATCAGAGCCGAGGGTGCGCTTGAACCCTTGTGCACACTCTGCTTCATCAAGCTAATAGAATGCATTGGCCAGCACTGATTGGCCAGAGTACGGAATTCGGCCAATCAGCGCTGGCCAATGCATCCCTATGGGAAAAAGTTTATCTCACAAAAATCACAATTACACACCCGATAGAGCCCCAAAAAGTTATTTTTAATAACATTCCCCCCTAAATAAAGGTTATCCCTAGCTATCCCTGCCTGTACAGCTATCCCTGTCTCATAGTCACAAAGTTCACATTCTCATATGACCCGGATTTGAAATCCACTATTCGTCTAAAATGGAGGTCACCTGATTTCGGCAGCCAATGACTTTTTCCAATTTTTTTCAATGCCCCCAGTGTCGTAGTTCCTGTCCCACCTCCCCTGCGCTGTTATTGGTGCAAAAAAGGCGCCAGGGAAGGTGGGAGGGGAATCGAATTTTGGCGCACTTTACCACGTGGTGTTCGATTCGATTCGAACATGGCGAACACCCTGATATCCGATCGAACATGTGTTCGATAGAACACTGTTCGCTCATCTCTATTGGCGTCCTGTTTTTGTCTCTTGATAAGGTGATATTTAGGGTTGAGCCAATCTTGAGATTTCAGGATCGATTTTAAAATCTGATTTCCGATCATTTTCCAACTGATCCCGATCGTGAAATTTGCTCAGTTGCCGATCGGGATCTGATCTTACCAGATCACTCAACCCTATTAATAATATATACATGAATAGTTATGGGAACCATCATTTCTGTCCAGGCCTTTTCATGAGTTTTAATTTAAAAAAAAAATCTGTTGAAGCATAGGTGCAATATCAAATTTGACAAATTGTTCTTTGTGGTGGAACCATTTAATACTCCTTACGCTGGGTTCACACCTGCATTCAATGTGTCCGTACTATGGTTTCCGTCTTCTGCATGGCAGAAGACGGAAACCATAGATCGGGTCCGGCCGTGCGCGGCGGTGAGCGTTTTAGGCTCTCCGCCACGAAACCGAATTTTTTTTATCCGGACAGAGTACTGCATGTCCGACTCTGTGTCCGGATTATAAAACCCGGTTTCGCGGCGGAGAGCGCAAAACGCTCACTGCCGCGCACGGCCGGACAGCTTTCTCACCCATTCAAATGAATGGGTGAGAAAGTCTCCTGCAGGCTTCCGTCTCCTGCATCTGTTTTATGCAGGAAACGGAAACCTGCAATAAGGAAAGGAGAACGCAGATGTGAACGAGCCCTTACAATGTACTGGGAAGATGGAAAAAAAAAAAAAATTGGCGAATTAGAGAAAAACTGCATTTATATGACTTTCTTATGGGCTTTGTGTTCCCCGAGTTCATTTTGCAGCCAAGGTATTCGATGAGTCACTACGATTCCAGGAATATGTCTATAGTTAAAATGTAAAAATACATGTAAATTTATACCTCCTTTAAAAAAATACAAAACTGCAAAAAATTTTCTTGGAGTCATCATAATCTGACACTCATTACTTTATTAGACTTCCATGTACAGTGATGCATAAGAATTTTTTTGTAGAACCAGATATAGGTTTTATTTCTACAAATTTGTGAGATGTATATTGTTTTTATCAATTTTTATCCAAGTTTTTAATGGATATGAAACAGCAAAAGCTGTGGCTTGACTGTTGATTTTATTTTATTTTATTTATTTTTTTCCTGCTATGTAGGGTTGAGCTAATTTTGAGATTTCAGGATCGATTTTTAAATCTGATTTCCGATCATTTTCCAGCTGATCCCGATCGTGAAATATGCTCGGTCGCTGATCGGGATCCGATCTTTCCCGATCGCTCAACCCTATTAATAATATATTAATAATATATACATGAATAGGGTAGAGCCGACCTTGAGATAACCTCTGACCTTGATCCTGCCGGAAAAGATTGAGATCAGAATTTCGATTGCGAACGTGAAATTTACTCGATCGCTGATCGGAATCCGATTGCTTGGACCTGGGTAATTCGCTCAATGGTTGTCCAGTACAGGTCTCCCATGTATCTCAGCCCAGGTGATGGCGCTCTGCTCATTACTGGGTTATAAAGCTGTGCAGGGTGGACACTTCAATGTGGACTATGTGCGAGATAGAACCTGCGTAGGACTCTGTTACTGAGGTGTTTGAGCCTACAGCTGGACTTTTTGGGCGAGATATAAGTTCTCTTGTTTACTGAACTGAATAGTTGATGTAGTTCACTGGTATAGTAACGTAAGTTTGTGTTAGCGCTCACCCGAGTGAGAGTCAATTTGTGTGTTTTATGCTGCAAAGTAAATGACCTGGCAAAACCCTGTTCCCAACAGACTTTTGTCCCTGTTTCTGACTGCATTTTGATCCATTTTACCCACCTCTATAGAGCAAATCTACCCCAATATTGTATCTGTAATGACCAAGCAAGACGAGTTGTCTTCCAAGGATGACTGCCCCTCCACCCCTCCAGTAGTTATTAGTCACAATCTGCGTCTGTCATGCTTACTGATTTTGCTGCTTATTAAATGCGCAGGAGAGATTTGTTTGTTTCGGGCTGAATACTTTCATTCTTTGTACTATGGAGAAGTGGTAGAAATTAGGGTTGAGCGATCAGGATCGGAAAAGATTGGATCCTGATCGACGATCGAGTAAATTTCACTATCGCGATTGTGTTCCGATCCCACCTAAAAAAGATCGGGAACGGAATTCCGATCCCGATCACTCTACTTACCTGCACAGAATTGCTGCCGGTGCCACTCCTCGTTCTTCTTGCTCCTCTTCTCTCTCATTCACTTGCCTCCAGAGCACAGTGCGCATCTCCGCCTCCCAGGCTAGTGTTAGAGATGCTGGGAGAAGGTGATGCTTATGGCTTAGGAGAGTGTGGGTGGGTACTGGGAGGGGATATGTAAGTGAGGCACTCATATCTCGCTGCCCTGTACCCGCCCACACTCTCCTAAGCAACAACAAACCCCGTCTACTTCCAGCATCAGTAACACTAACCTGGGAGGCAGGGGCATGCACGGCACTCTGAAGGCCTGTGAATTAGAGAGAAGAGGAGCGAGAAGAACTGGGAGCGGCACCGGCAGTGATTCTGTGCAGGTAAGTGAAGGGGACTAAGTAGCCAGGGAATTTTTTAATCACTACACAGTGTGGAGTCCAAAAATTGAAGCATTCAATTTTTGGACTCCATGCTGTGTAGTGAATAGGATCGTTTTTAAAATCTGATCTTTGATCATTAAAAAATCCCATTGGTTTGCAATAGGATCGGAATTGGGATCGGCTGGAAAATTATCCTAAATTAGATTTTAAAAATTATCCTGAAATCTCAAGATTGGCTCAACCCCAGTAGAAATGCATTAGGATGTTTCCTATGCTCTTGTCCAGAGACATAAAATAGAAGTCCTATATACTAGTGCATCATTGGACATACACTCACCGGCCACTTTATTAGGTACACCATGCTAGTAACTGGTTGGACCCCCTTTTGCCTTCAGAACTGCCTCAATTCTTCGTGGCATAGATTCAACAAGGTGCTGGAAGCATTCCTCAGAGATTTTGGTCCATATTGACATGATGGCATCACACAGTTGCTGCAGATTTGTCGGCTGCACATCCATGATGCGAATCTCCCGTTCCACCACATCCCAAAGATGCTCTATTGGATTGAGATCTGGTGACTGTGGAGGCCATTGGAGTACAGTGAACTCATTGTCATGTTCAAGAAACCAGTCTGAGATGATTCCAGCTTTATGACATGGCGCATTATCCTGCTGAAAGTAGCCATCAGATGTTGGGTACATTGTGGTCATAAAGGGATGGACATGGTCAGCAACAATACTCAGGTAGGCTTTGGCGTTGCAACGATGCTCAATTGGTACCAAGGGGCCCAAAGAGTGCCAAGAAAATATTCCCCACACCATGACACCACCACCACCAGCCTGAACCGTTGATACAAGGCAGGATGGATCCATGCTTTCATGTTGTTGACGCCAAATTCTGACCCTACCATCCGAATGTCGCAGCAGAAATCGAGACTCATCAGACCAGGCAACGTTTTTCCAATCTTCAATTGTCCAATTTCGATGAGCTTGTGCAAATTGTAGCCTCAGTTTCCTGTTCTTAGCTGAAAGGAGTGGCACCCGGTGTGGTCTTCTGCTGCTGTAGCCCATCTGCCTCTAAGTTCGACATACTGTGCGTTCAGAGATGCTCTTCTGGCTACCTTGGTTGTAACGGGTGGCTATTTGAGTCACTGTTGCCTTTCTATCAGCTCGAACCAGTCTGGCCATTCTCCTCTGACCTCTGGCATCAACAACGCATTTCCGCCCACAGAACTGCCGCTCACTGGATGTTTTTTCTTTTTCGGACCATTCTCTGTAAACCCTAGAGATGGTTGTGCGTGAAAATCCCAGTAGATCAGCAGTTTCTGAAATACTCAGACCAGCCCTTCTGGCACCAACAACCATGCCACGTTCAAAGGCACTCAAATCACCTTTCTTCCCCATACTGATGTTCGGTTTGAACTGCAGGAGATTGTCTTGACCATGTCTACATGCCTAAATGCACTGAGTTGCCGCCATGTGATTGGCTGATTAGAAATTAAGTGTTAACGAGCAGTTGGACAGGTGTACCTAATAAAGTGGCCGGTGAGTGTATAATATGATGGTGTTGCTTTTTTTGTTAGACTAGTATTTACAATTTTTTCCACTTTTTCTAGAATTCTAGGTAGAAATATTGCACATTTTAGTAAAGCTATATAAATATGTACCACTTTCTTTATATTATAAGTGTATCATATAGGGGCTCCAGTATGCAGTATGTTTAGCTTCCTATACCATCTATAGCATTAGTAAACTGGTTTCTTTTACCACATCTTCTTTCATCGAACTGGTACATGATTTAATAATATTGGACTGATAGCTGATTTACTAGCGGCCTTTGCCCTGCATTCTCTAGTTGACCTTGTGGTCACAACCCCTGCGCACTTTACTGTCCATTTACAGCTTGGATAGTGTTTTTATTACACCAGGAGTTATGACTTGTTTAGAGCATTCATCCTATAAACCTATTTTACACCACCTACAGTAGCTGCCTGTCTTTAGCCACAGAACAAGACTAGAGAAATAAACCAGGAATGGAAAATGGTATTTACATTGCACAATTCAGTTTCTTCTACCTAAAGCTTTTACACCTCTTTGGCCTACTAAACTATGGTATAGTATGGTTTTCAATTAAATGAAATTTACATACGCAATTTATTCAGTGGGGTTGTGGAGTAGAGGCAGTTTTGAGTGGAGTTGGAAAAAAGTTGCTGAGACTTTCAATTTATATAATTACTGATATTATATAACTAATTATGTAATGTGTGGGGAACGTAGCTCAGTAGAAGCAGTGGTGCGGACCCGACCAGAGGCAGGGACACAAATCTTGCAGCAAAAACTGGTTTATTTAAAAAGATCCCTGCAAAATAAACAAACATTTACATCAGGCACAGGGTAAGCAAAAGAAAGCCTTAACTTCAGGCAAAAGGAAAAACAAAAGCCTGCTCGTCCGAGCAACTAACTAAACAGTAACAAAAACTAGCTATACATGCATGTGGCTTACTACCAACCACACAAACAAAATAGCACAATATCGTCTCACCAATTCCAGCCATGAAAGGTTGTGGCGAAAATGGACCGGACAAACCGAGGATCACCGCGCTCAATCCGTTGTTCTCTTGAAAACTCACTTTATTTAGGAAAAGTGCACACAACGCGTTTCGGGCTAACCGCCCTTTTTCAAGTGTATAGACTTATGACTAGTGTCGAGCTGTTTTTTGTCTAGCCATGAAAGGTTAACATAGAAGTTTGTTTATAGGTTAGGAGAATTTTTGTTCCTCACTGGAGAAATAGGCCATGGCTCAATGGAAAAGACATGGCTATACACGCAACAAACTTTTTACAGTGCAAAAGCTAACCAGTAGATGAACCGAATTCTCACACCATGTTAACCACAGTCCTTAGACCGCCTGGCCTAAATTTAGACTGTTGAGTAGGGTTGAGTGATCGGGATAGGAAAAGATCAGATCCCGATTGGTGATCGAGCAAATTTCAGAAAAAAAACAAGGAATAAAGTGAGTATCCAAAAAATATAGGGTAGCAAAATTAAAACTCAAAAGCTTTTATTAATATCTGCTAAAACATTTAATATAAAATTGTTCCCCCACAAGTGAACCATCATCACCTATCACAATGTAGGATAGCTAGACTACAGATAGTCACATAGGTCTGATTGGGGGTATAGTAGCCAACACAGGTATTCCAGCTACTAGAATGTCAAGGGGAAAAAATAAAATCGAGCATAAATCGGTGATCGAGCAAATTTCACTATCGTGATTGGGTTCTGATCCCGCCTAAAAAAAGATCGGGAGCAGAATTCCGATCCCGATCGCTCAACTTACCTGCACAGATCCGCTGCCACTCCCCGTTGTTCTTGGTCCTCTCCTCTCTCATTCATACACCTTCAGAGCGCCATGCATGCCCCGCCTCCCTAGGCTAGTGTTACAGATGCTTGGAGAAGGCAGGGCTTGTGGCTTAGGAGAGTGTGGGAGGGGAGATGTGAGTGATGCACTCACGTCACCCTGCCCTGTACCCACCCACACTCTCCTAACCCACAACAAGCCCCGCCTACTCCCAGCATCAATAACACTAGCATAGGGAGGCAGGGAAGCGCACGACGCTCTGCAGACGATTGAATGAGAGAGGAGAGGACCGAGAACAATGGGGAGCGGCAGCGGATCTGTGCAGGTAAGTGGACAGCAGGGGGGACTAAGTAGCTGGCAGATTTTTTAATCACTACACAGCGTGGAGTCCAAAAATTGAAGTGTTAAAGTTTTGGACTCCACGCTGTGTAGTGAATAAGAAAGTTTTTGAAATCCGATCTTAAATCATTAAAAAATCCCATTGATTTGCATTAGGATCGGAATTGGGATCAGGATCGGGTTCAGATGGAAAATGATCGGAAATAGGATTTTAGAAACGATCCTGAAATCTCAAGATCGGCTCAATTGGAATGTATTTTTCATGTTCCCTTTAATGTTTTTATTTCATGTATATTTAGCTTGCCTAAAAGATACCAAATAGGTTATTAAGATACATATCATCTCCGTAATAGGAAGACATAATTATGGCACGCTGTATGGATGGTATTGTGGTAGAATGCAGAAAAATGCAAAGAGCTGAAAGAGAGACTAAAAGCATAAAGTGCCACATATGTAATATGTCATTAGTATGTATTAAGGAGCGTAGTGTTAGGATCCTGCACGCTGTTTATTCCAGCACATCTTGTGGTATCATCTAGAACGCTGGTAGATGGAGCTGTGGTTATTTTTTCCTTCATCTCAGCACGGACATAAATATGCATACACATAGAAGCTTTACTAATCAATGTCTTGTGGTGATTGCTAAAAATCCTCCCCCTTGCTAGAGGTCACTTTATTATCAGGGGATTGTCTGCTCAGTTTATTCAGCTTCCTCGGTGAATTCTCTCCGCCGTCAGGCAAGCACAAGGCGCTCCTACCAAGAAAATAGATGCTGAAAGCCACTAGTGAAATCCTAAATCCTGCCATCTCTTTCATGTCGGTTCTATCATTTATTAATATTAGTATTGTTCAGTGCTCTGAGGCCTTTACACCTGGAGGAGTTAGACCTTGACTAATGCACTAAGTTTGGCGTAAAAAAACATAATACCAAAAATATATTTTGCCTAACATTGTTATGCCGGTTACCAGGTGCTATCTACTTATTACCACATGCTATGGCATTAGGCACGAGCTGAATAGATGATGTATTAGATT